>NC_047108.1:16661219-16961219 GCF_902500255.1 Thalassophryne amazonica
CAGCAGGAATGTCAACCAGAGCTGTTGCTCGTGTATTGAATGTTCGTTTCTCTACCATAAGCCGTCTCCAAAGGCGTTTCAGAGAATTTGGCAGTACATCCAACCAGCCTCACAACCGCAGACCACGTGTAACCACACCAGCCCAGGACCTCCACATCCAGCATGTTCACCTCCAAGATCGTCTGAGACCAGCCACTCGGACAGCTGCTGAAACAATCGGTTTGCATAACCAAAGAATTTCTGCACAAACTGTCAGAAACCGTCTCAGGGAAGCTCATCTGCATGCTCGTCGTCCTCATCGGGGTCTCGACCTGACTCCAGTTCGTCGTCGTAACCGACTTGAGTGGGCAAATGCTCACATTCGCTGGCGTTTGGCACGTTGGAGAGGTGTTCTCTTCATGGATGAATCCCGGTTCACACTGTTCAGGGAAGATGGCAGACAGCATGTGTGGCGTCATGTGGGTGAGCGGTTTTCTGATGTCAATGTTGTGGATCGAGTGGCCCATGGTGGCGGTGGGGTTGTGTATGGCTGGGGGGCCTGGCTGCCGGTTTGTTTGCCTTTTGTGTTTCCTCCCAGGTGGCGTGCATTTGGGACTGAGTGGCTGTGTTGCTGAGGCTGTTAGGACTTCACCCTGATCACCTGCGACTCGTCAGGACTCACAGCTGAGGTGCATCTGGAGGGATTGGAGTATGTTGGCATTTAAGACTGAAGTGCACAGTGTGCATTTGCCAGAGACTCGACCTTGTGACCAGACGGGTGAGATCGGCGTCTTGGGAGCCATCTCATCAGCAGCGGACGCTGAGAATGTCCAGGTTTGATGCACGGTCTGTGAAAGAGGAGAGGGTGAGGTCTCACGCTCGTCAGCACACTTCCTGAGGTACGTTGGGTTTTGTGACTAACAGTTATACAGTCAGTAAATGTGGTGTCCCTCACACCTTATTGTATTGAGCTGTATGTTAGTCATGTATCAGCTTCCACTGCGGTGGTGATTTGTGAACGGGATGTTCCATGCCTGCAGGTTGGAAGCTGATCAGTAATCAAGCCAGGAAGTGTTTGCTGTTTGTACACCTTTAAGTGTTCTGTGTGTAGAGTGTGGACTCACATAATGGTTCCTTCTTTCACAGACTCGGTTGTTGCGGCCACCTGGGGGGTGTCGGCGGGGTCCTTGGGTCCGAAACAGCTTCTGGCTCCGGACCATTAGCGCTGCTGGGAGCGCACCACGCCAGACCGCACCTTTTATTATTATTATGATCACTGTTATGTATTAATTCAGTTAGCCTTTGTACCGTGCTCTGCTTATTTCATACTGGGTCCTTCAAACGCTGGTCGGTTCTCCGAGCTGCGTCCGACACATAACAGTAGTCTCTGGCCAAACATCACGGACCCAGCTGTAGCAGAGACGGTAACGCGCCGGGAAGGCGGCAGCAGACGTTCAGTGGTTATCCGGATCAGTTGCGGGGCTCTCCGCCCGGAAGGTGCGTGTTTGAGAACCCATTACTGGATACTAATTTGTGCTCTCTTGCAGCCGTGTCCTGTGTTTGTGCCTTATCCGTGGGTCGTGGTGGAGTGTGACTGGCGACAGCTTCGCGTCACACTCCGACCGGATAAGAGGTTTAAACGGGAGCTGCAAGAGTGCGTTTGTAATGGGTTCACGCGCACCGGCGGAGCTCTGTTAGCACGGGTCGCTGGGCTTCCTGTGCTACAGTCGTAGCCCCGTTTCCCCGGATAAAGGTAACTACTGCGTCTGTTGTTTCAGCTCCGGCGTTATTTAGTTGAGCACATTTTGGTTGTGTTGCACACAGCTGCGCACGAAGATGCAGCTCGTTTGTTTTTTGTCACCAAAGGGGGTTTTTCATTTTTTAGCACTCTGGTTCCCCCTTGTGGTGACTGAATCACGGTACCGTCAAGCTCTTGAGTAGGAACAGGTGTGTTCCATGTGGTTGAGCTGACGGTATACCTCACTGATTGTTTTGTGTTAGTTCATTTTGTGTGGGTGTTTTTTGAGTTGGTTTTTGTGTGGGCTTTTATTTTTTGTTTTCCACTATTTGTCTGGGGGTGTGACCCTGCAGCCTTTGCTACAAAAAGAACGGGGACCCAAACAACAGTGTGTTGGTCTGTTTTTTTTTTTTTTCTTTTGTTTTTTTTTGTTTCACATCCCCAGGGTTAGATGGAACGGTCCCCTGGGGGGTGATGGGGTGGTATTTGGGTTGTTTTTTCTCTTTGTTTTTTGTTATGCCCTCTCTTCTCCTCTGACTCCAGCCGGGTGTGCCGTAGTGTCGGCTTTGCTGGAGGGGTGCAGTTAGGTTGTACTGGGCGTTTCCCAGGTGGCCTCTGCACCCGGGAGGGGGGGGGGGGGTTTGGGGTTTTTGTTTTGTTTTCCTCCCCCAGTTTCCACCCTCAGGGTTTGACTGTGGTGTCCTCTGGGGGGGAAAAGGCGTTGGGTCCATCTAGCCGTGGGCGGCCGGGGCTGGGTCCATTGGTCGTGTGGGGAGGCGTCTCCTGGGGTTGACGAGTGGTCCTCTGGGGGGCGCTGGTAGTCCCCGTGGTGACGGTGGATCCCAGAGGGACCTCGGCCGTGGTTAGTACTCCTGGAGCTGGCGGGTGGCCCTCTGGGGGGTGTTGGTCCCTGCGTGTCGTTTGGGGGGGCGGAGGGGGGGGGTCTTTTGGCATTTTTGTTTGTGTGTTTACATGTGGGTTGTTTTTCTTTTCTCCCCTTCCCTGGGGTTTGATGGAACGGTCCTCTGGGGGGGGGGGGGGTTTAGTATTTTTGTTTGTAGGTTTGGGTTGTTTTTCCTTTCTCCCCTTCCCTGGGGTTTGATGGGACGGTCCCCTGGGGAGGGGGGGGGGGATGTTTTGGTTGTTTTGTTTTGACTAATCACACGTTTGGTTAAAGGCTGACCGCACAGGTGTAGGAACTCCTGGCCACACCTGTGCTAAGACTGTCAGAAACAAAGGCAAAGATGCAGCCAGTTCAACCAGTCTGTTGGAGGACTAACGCGGACGTGGTTTCCAGCCATGGTCCCTGGAGGGGGGTGTTTCTCCTGGGCCAGGTGTGTGTGGTCGCTGGGAGGCTTCCCGTGAGGGTGGGGTACTGTTGTATGGCTGGGGGGGCCTGGCTGCCGGTTTGTTTGCCTTTTGTGTTTCCTCCCAGGTGGCGTGCATTTGGGACTGAGTGGCTGTGTTGCTGAGGCTGTTAGGACTTCACCCTGATCACCTGCGACTCGTCAGGACTCACAGCTGAGGTGCATCTGGAGGGATTGGAGTATGTTGGCATTTAAGACTGAAGTGCACAGTGTGCATTTGCCAGAGACTCGACCTTGTGACCAGACGGGTGAGATCGTCGTCTTGGGAGCCATCTCATCAGCAGCGGACGCTGAGAATGTCCAGGTTTTGATGCACGGTCTGTGAAAGAGGAGAGGGTGAGGTCTCACGCTCGTCAGCACACTTCCTGAGGTACGTTGGGTTTTGTGACTAACAGTTATACAGTCAGTAAATGTGGTGTCCCTCACACCTTATTGTATTGAGCTGTATGTTAGTCATGTATCAGCTTCCACTGCGGTGGTGATTTGTGAACGGGATGTTCCATGCCTGCAGGTTGGAAGCTGATCAGTAATCAAGCCAGGAAGTGTTTGCTGTTTGTACACCTTTAAGTGTTCTGTGTGTAGAGTGTGGACTCACATAATGGTTCCTTCTTTCACAGACTCGGTTGTTGCGGCCACCTGGGGGGTGTCGGCGGGGTCCTTGGGTCCGAAACAGCTTCTGGCTCCGGACCATTAGCGCTGCTGGGAGCGCACCACGCCAGACCGCACCTTTATTATTATTATGATCACTGTTATGTATTAAATTCAGTTAGCCTTTGTACCGTGCTCTGCTTATTTCATACTGGGTCCTTCAAACGCTGGTCGGTTCTCCGAGCTGCGTCCGACACATAACAGGGGTTATGGTATGGGCAGGCGTCTGTTATGGACGAAGAACACAGGTGCATTTTTATTGATGGCATTTTGAATGCCACAGAGATACCGTGACGAGATCCTGAGGCCCATTGTTGTGCCATACATCCAAGAACATCACCTCATGTTGCAGCAGGATAATGCATGGCCCCATGTTGCAAGGATCTGTACACAATTCTTGGAAGCTGAAAATGTCCCAGTTCTTGCATGGCCGGCATACTCACCGGACATGTCACCCATTGAGCATGTTTGGGATGCTCTGGACCGGCGTATATGACAGCGTGTACCAGTTCCTGCCAATATCCAGCAACTTCGCACAGCCATTGAAGAGGAGTGGACCAACATTCCACAGGCCACAATTGACAACCTGATCAAACTCTATGCGAAGGAGATGTGTTGCACTGCATGAGGCAAATGGTGGTCACACCAGATACTGACTGGTATCCCCCCCCAATAAAACAAAACTGCACCTTTCAGAGTGGCCTTTTATTGTGGCAGTCTAAGGCACACCTGTGCACTAATCATGGTGTCTAATCAGCATCTTGGTATGGCACACCTGTGAGGTGGGATGGATTATCTCAGCAAAGGAGAAGTGCTCACTATCACAGATTTAGACTGGTTTGTGAACAATATTTAAGAGAAATGGTGATATTGTGTATGTGGAAAAAGTTTTAGATCTTTGAGTTCATCTCATACACAAATGGGAGCAAAACCCGCACGTCTTTCATTAAAAAAATCTCCTTTAACAGTGGAATATCCGGATAAAATGCTGAAACCGACTTCTTCTGAAACTTCTCTGTTCTCTCACAACGTCCTGGATCAATAGAGCCTGAAATGTGGAGGTTTTCAGCTTGAACAGGCTGACGACGGCGGCTGAGAGCGCTGAGCGACGTCTCGCTCCGTGGGAAGTCCTTAAAGCGACAGAATCACCTCAAAATCTCTCATCAGCCGTTAAAATTTTCACTGAAAACCAACTTAATTTTTCGAACCGTGTCCACTTCGATGTGTCCTCACAGGTTTAGAAAAAATTTTGATCAAACAAAGCGCCAGTCTCTCAGCAACTTCTCAGACAAAGGAATTCCGACGAGGGGCTGGATGACTCCTCCCACAAGGAGTGCTCACAGGCGAATGACGTCACCGACAGGCGTGGAAAAACTCACGCATGCGCACGAGGGTTCAAGCATGTCTGACGTAAAAACATATGAATGAAACCCATATAGTTTTTGAAAAAAATAAAAAGGACCTATACTTTATTGACAGCCCTCGTATATATATATATATATATATATATATATATTTATTTATTTATGTGTTAGTGGGTATGTATATAGGTATATATGTGAGTGTGTATATGTGTGTGTATAAATGTATATATATATGTGTATGTTAATGTATATATATACGTATATAGGTATATATGGCATGGCCCAAGCAGAGGGTCACCCCCTAGAGCCTGGTCTGCTTGAGGTTTCTTCCTAAGAGGGAGTTTTTCCTCACCACAGTTGCCTAGTGCTTGCTCTGGGGGTCGGCAAGGTTGGTCCTTATTTGAGTGGAGTGACCTGGGCCAAGTTTGTTGTGATTTGGCGCTTTATATATATACATAATATATTTATACATGAATTGAAGTGTAATTGAATATTGGAGTGTATGTCTGTGTGTTGATATGTAGTGTGTTGTGAATTTGTGTTTATGTTATTATGACTGTTATAATTGTTGGACTTGTACTAGCAGGGGTGGGCGTTGATAAGCTTTGCTTCTGCCCACACCCTTTCGGACTCACAGGCTTTTATATAACATTCATGTTATTATATGTTTCTGTTCTTTCGGATTGTGTGTGTGTGCTGAATAAATCCATTCATTCATTCATTTCTCCGCAGTCCTATTCAACGTCTTGTACAACTCGCTATATGCCTTTTCCTTAGCTTTTTGCCTCTTCTCTTTTCACTTTACACTGCATCTCCTTGTACTGCTGTCTACTTTCTTCATCTCTCTGACTATCCCAATTCTTTTTCACCAACCTCTTTCTCCTTATGCTTTCCTGTACATCTTCATTCCACCAAGTCTTCTCGTCTTCCTTCCGCCGTCCAGATGTCTCACCCAGTACCTTCCCAGCTGTCTCCCTCACCACATCTACAGTGTTCAACTTTTCCAGTTGTCTAACATTGCTTCCCCTCCATCCAGGGACTCTCTCACCTGCTCACACCACTGGACTGATAGTATTGCACACCGGGCATTTGCCCGCTGGCCTGATGGCTTAATGGCCTGCGATTTTTTTTTATTTTTTTTTTTATACGAAGTAAAGCAATCTGTGAGCTTTTCATCCGCGTTTTTTTTTTTGTAGCAGCTACGACTCATCGTCACCTCTTAAAGCGTGGTGATAACAGCACACCTGCACTGAGCTTTACAAAGACATTTTTATGCTTTTTTTCCTCCTTTATTTAGAGCTGAGCCGAGCCGCTCTGTATCTCCTCGTTAAAACAGCTGATCCTCCGCGATGCGTCAACAACTAACACTATTTTCCACTCAAATGCACCTAAACACTCTTTCTGGGGAGCGCATGATGTGAAAACGCAATAAAACTTTCTGACCTGTAAATCTGGTTATGTTTTCTGCATAAATAAATGTTATCCATTCTTTGTGCTCAAACGCTAAAGCAGGGGGCGAATCCAGGTGGAATGGGGGCATGGGGCAGGGATGTCCCCCCCTCACAACACCCCTAGATTAAAGGTCCAGTTTTGAAGCCTACTAATACTACTAAAATAATAATTTCGACAAGTAAAATGTTTAGAGAAAATTTAAATGTTAGAAAATGTTAGAAAGAATTTAATAGTTACATTTATTAACAATGTAGGGTTAGAAATTACAAGTTTTACTGTTACAGTGCTGTCAACAGTTAAATATGAGGTCAAGAAAGAGGTCTTTATTTTACTTTTTATAAAACAAGTATATATTTTCATTGAAGTCAAGAAAGGGTGACTATAAAGTGAGGCGGGGACCACTACAGCCATGACGGTAAGTGAAGGTTAACTTCAGCTATTAATTGAACAGCAACCTAACTTGTTCATAAATCAGACATCTGTCTGTGAGAGAGACATTCTGATCTGAAGTAAAGTGCTGTCTAACTGGGTCACTCAGATATGAATTAAGGTTGGATATTATTTCCATTCGTGCTAACACTGCCAGTCACGTAACCTAGCCTAGCAATGTAACCTGTGCAGATGGTGTGCATGGCTCGCTACCATGCTGTCGCCGCCAGGTTGTTTCTTTATTCTTTATTCTATTTGTGTGACGGTCGTGCGTCGGTCATACGAAGTATGCTGTTTTGCACTGTCTGCGGTGCGGTGGCGTGGTATAACGGCGTCCCTGTCTAAAATGTATTTTCCCAAGTCCTGGCATAATTTCACATACCTAACATTTTACTTTAAATTGAGAGTCATTCTCTAAGTTGATTAGCAACACAAATTGGTAATAAAAGAAATCCTTGATGTTACTTGTAGCTTGTAGCGAGATAGACAACTATCTCCATCTCCATCCATGTCTTTTTGTGTATTGCAGTTTCAAAAGTTCAACCATTGTATCCAGTCATTGGTCCAGTCATCCAGTCATTTCTTACTTTATATGATGAATTGTATCACACAAGTAATGATATATTTATTATTTATAGTATAGCCTACAGTATTTCTATAACAAATGTTTTATATAATTTCTATTTCTAAATTTAAGTAACAAGGCTGAATGAAATGACGGCTTATTATGTCTAAAAAGTAATGTGACCTACTGTCAATAGATTGTACTTTTGATAAGCCTATGATAACTGTATTTCGGGAGAACTTTTCATAATGCTTCTTATAGTGTTAAAATGTATGTGTCTCCTGGTGCACATTGATCGGTTAAGGGACCAAAAAAAAAAAACACACTGTCACAGCAGGTTTAATTTTTTTCCCCTTCGATACCTGGTGTTAAAAATGGCCTGAAAAATTTCCCCAGTCCAGCCCTGCCTGCTCACTAATTTTCACACAACAGTCTTCCTCATTCAGCTTCATCTGATCCTTTGTTGAGCTCTCACTCTCTTCCTCTTCTTCACCTCTCAAGTCATCCTACAAACCACCATCATATGCTGTCTAGCAACACTCTTTCCTGCCACCACCTTACAGTCTGCAATTCCTTTTAGCTTCCATCTCTAACACTCTAAAAAATGAACCGCTGTCTCAACGAGAAAATGTGATGTAACAATTTGCATATAATTTTTAAAATCATTTCAACTTAACTAAAGTATTTCAACTTAACTAGAGATGTCTTGTGGCATTAACTCAGTTGAAAGTTGAACTAAGTTGAAATAACTTTCAAAAATCTGTGCAAATTTTTCTTGTTGAGAAAGCAGTTCCTTTTTTAGTGTATACAGAATGTTGTCCATCTGTGTGCACCTTCCTCCACTCTTATATGTCACCTTGTGCTCCTTCCTTTTCTTAAAGTACGTGTTCACCACAGCCATTTCCATCCTTTTCTCAAAATCCACTACCATCTGTCCTTATTACATTCCTGTCCTTTATACCATATCTACCCATTACTTCCTCACCACCTCTGTTCCCTTTACCAAGATGTCCATTGAAGTCCACTCCTATCACCACTTTTTCATGCTTGGGTTCACTCTCCACCACCTCATCTAACACACTCCAAAAATCTTCTTTCTCCTTCATCTTCCAACCTACCTGTGGGGCATATGCACTGATGATATTCATCATCACCCCTTCAGTTTCCAACTTTACACTCATCACCCTGTCAGAAGACTCACTTAACCTCCAACACACTCTGAACATACTCTTCCTTTAAAATGACCCCAACACCATTTCTCTTCCTGTCCACAACATAATTTTAAATTTTTCAATTTAAGTTACAATTTTAGTTTATTTTTATTTATATGGCACCAAATCACAACAAAGCTGCCTTAAGGTGCTTCACACAAGTAAGGTCTAACCTTACCAACCCCTAGAGCAGTGGTGTCCAAAGTATTCCAGAAAGGGCCGAGAGGGTTCAGGCTTTCTTTGCAGCCAGTGACTTCAGCAGGTGATTTCACTGATGAACTTGTCCCATCTGCTCAAAGTGATGTTTATCAGTGAATCACCTGCTGGAGTCAGTGGCTGCAAAGAAAACCTGAACCCTCGTGGCCCTTTCTGGAATACTTTGGACACCACTGCCCTAGAGCAAGCACACAGGTGACAGTGGTAAGGAAAAACTCAACCCCGCCTCCTTACAAAAATAAGTTTCTGTCCCGTCCTTGCTCAGAGTTGCTATCAGACACTTCCTGGTTCACTCTTTAGCTAAGATTCCTAGGGGACTCTGAGATGCTTTGTGACTATGGGCCCTAAATTTTTAGCTCCACTTAAAACATTATTACAGGCTGGAACTTTTTCCAGCTCATGATGTGAATATTGGCTCCATGAACATCAACCAGTCGATCCTCTGCGGGGGGAGAACATTACATCATCGGCGGTCATAGAAATAATCAAACGTGAGTGACTCATTTCAAACCGTTTGAGAAACACGTGGGGAAATTAAGAGAAGACATTTGCCGGAAATGTCCGCATTTGTGCTTTTTTAACGCCAGCTTCCTGAACATGTGACACCTGCTGGTTTCACGTGTTTAAATGTGTCACATCCTCTAATCACCAACATTCAAAAACTGGAGACATTAAGCAAAGACTCTTTTATTTCCAGCCTGCCGTCGCTGTTGGTATTACTATCCCCTGCTGGGACGCCACGCATTTTGTCTCTTTTAATGCTTCTTACAATAAAAGTGGAACTGAAAATCCTGCCGGTGGGAGTCCAGCCGTGTCCTCCTGTGGGCAGAGCAATTAAGATAGGAAGCGAGGGATGACGGCCAGGATGTGGAGGAGAGATGGATGAAGAAAAGGTAAGGAGACGAGTGGAAATAATTAAGATAGGGACTGAGGGATGGATGTGAGACGAGGGGGAAGAGGAGGAGAGAAGAAGTGGACGCGGGGAATAAGGGTGAGAGACACAGAAAGACTGCAGGGAGAGAGGAGACGTTAATCACAGAATCAGATGGAGGAATGAGGAAGACGCAGAGAAAAGACAGCAACAGATAGAGAGGTGATTGGAGAAGAAATAAAGAAATGTCCAGATTTCCCGTAATCCCTTGCAGTTGTAAGTAAGTGTCCAGAGAGCGATAGGAGGTCAGAGCTGCAGGTCACAGTGTTCCCATTTGTTCTCGTTCTTCTCTTCACTCTGAGCTCAGATAACAGTGCGCGCGGCGCACCTGCAGCCTGCACTCGGGGCAGCAGCCGCCCACAGGTGGAGGTCATTGGTTCAAACCCTCAGAGGAAAGCCACTAGAGCAGGGGTAGGCAACCTGTTCCAGAAAGAGCCATGAGGGTGCAGGTTTTCTTTGCAGCCGCTGACTCCACCAGGTGATTTCACTGATTAACTGATTCCATCTGCTCAAAGTGATATTAATCAGTAAAATCACCTGGTGGAGTCAGCGGCTGCAAAGAAAACCTGCACCCTCATGGCTCTTTCTGGAACAGGTTGCCTACCCCTGCACTAGAGGAATGTTGGGTAACTGTGGAGGAAGGGGAAAAGAAGACATCAGTCCAAAAAACTGTTAGCTGTTATTATTTGCTTCACACTTTTAAAACGAGGAAGAAGCGATAACACGCAGATGCTTCAAAGTGCTTCTGAGCTGTTGGGGTGTTTGTGTGGCTTCCCTCACTCAGCGTGGCCGCTCAGCCTGCTGAACACGGATTCAACCTACTGTACAGACTGATGTGAATGATGTCTGACACATATTCAGGGACTCAGAATATTCATGAGTTCGTCCCCTGACGTCTTTCAAGAAAACCATCTGTATCTTTTTTTAATGTGTTGCAAACATTAAATGCAGGAATGGGGGGTAAAGTACCAGTCAAACGTTTGGACACACATCCTCAATCAGAAAAGAGGCAAAAAAGAAGAAGCAAAAACATGAAATATCTGCAGTGCAATAAAAGTCAAAGCAAATTAAAGGATCACATTATATTTTTAAGTGTTTATTTTGATTTTATTTATTTATTTGTCCTCAAACATAAATTTGTTAAATTAACTTTGGAATGTAAGAACAAAATAAATATGAAACCCTAAAAACAGACAGCAAATTATTATTATTTTTTTTATTTTTTATTTTTTTACACAATCTAAAGAAGCAATTTGTTCGAAATAAAAAAAAATTCTGGGTTCACTTCCCTGTTTGGGGAGAGGGGAGGTTGTTGTTTTATGGTAGTTTTGGGGGTGGGGGGTGGCTCCTATGACAATGTGACTTATATACCAAAATTATTATTATTATATTTATTTCTTCTTATTATTACTATTATTATATAACATGTATATGGATTAACCAAGATTCAAAGCACTAAAGTGAAAGTGACTAAGTATAAAGTATAACACAAAGTATAAAGTGAATTTTATTCACTTTATACATGCTTCCCTTAGGCAGTATTATTAGACGGTATTGCTTAAATTTTCATTGTTACGCAGATGATACCCAGCTTTATCTATCCATGAAGCCAGAGGACACACACCAATCAGTTAAACTGCAGGATTGTCTTACAGACATAAAGACATGGATGACCTCTAATTTCCTGCTTTTAAACTCAGATAAAACTGAAGTTATTGTACTTGGCCCCACAAATCTTAGAAACATGGTGTCTAACCAGATCCTTACTCTGGATGGCATTACCCTGACCTCTAGTAATACTGTGAGAAATCTTGGAGTCATTTTTGATCAGGATATGTCCTTCAATGCGCATATTAAGCAAATACGTAGGACTGCTTTTTTACATTTGCGCAATATCTCTAAAATTAGAAAGGTCTTGTCTCAGAGTGATGCTGAAAAACTAATTCATGCATTTATTTCCTCTAGGCTGGACTATTGTAATTCATTATTATCAGGTTGTCCTAAAAGTTCCCTGAAAAGCCTTCAGTTAATTCAAAATGCTGCAGCTAGAGTACTGACAGGGACTAGAAGGAGAGAGCATATCTCACCCATATTGGCCTCTCTTCATTGGCTTCCTGTTAATTCTAGAATAGAATTTAAAATTCTTCTTCTTAGTAGTTCCTAGGGTTTGTAAGAGTAGAATGGGAGGCAGAGCCTTCAGCTTTCAGGCTCCTCTCCTGTGGAACCAGCTCCCAATTCAGATCAGGGAGACAGACACCCTCTCTACTTTTAAGATTAGGCTTAAAACTTTCCTTTTTGCTAAAGCTTATAGTTAGGGCTGGATCAGGTGACCCTGAACCATCCCTTAGTTATGCTGCTATAGACTTAGACTGCTGGGGGGTTCCCATGATGCACTGAGTGTTTCTTTCTCTTTTTGCTCTGTATGCACCACTCTGCATTTAATCATTAGTGATTGATCTCTGCTCTCTTCCACAGCATGTCTTTTTCCTGGTTCTCTCCCTCAGCCCCAACCAGTCACAGCAGAAGACTGTCCCTCCCTGAGCCTGGTTCTGCTGGAGGTTTCTTCCTGTTAAAAGGGAGTTTTTCCTTCCCACTGTCGCCAAGTGCTTGCTCACAGGGGGTCGTTTTGACTGTTGGGGTTTTTCTGTAATTATTGTATGGCTTTTGCCTTACAATATAAAGCGCCTTGAAGCAACTGTTTGTTGTGATTTGGTGCTATATAAATAAAATTGATTTGATTTGATTTGATTTAAAAATAAACTCCAGGAATAAAAGAGTAAATGCTAATAAGAGAGGTGATGGTCTTGTGGTTAATTGTTGGGCTTGAGACCAGACGATCTTCAGTTCAAACCAGTACTAATGACTAAGTCACTGTGCTGCCTTTGACCTGAATGACCTTGACTTGTTACAAGTGTGACCTCATTTCGACTGTTCTCAAACCCACTTACGTATTGCGTGCCGAGTGTGGTTGGTCTAAATTGGAGAAAAAAAAAGTTTGACAGTTGATCTGAATCACCTTGACCTTTGACCTTTACCCCTCAGGGTAATTCCATGATCCATCCTGTCACGTTTGGGAACACTTTGGAATCTAGGGAAGCAGCTGGAGGAGGTGGCAGAGGGGAGGTTCAGGATTAGTGCAGGAAATGCAAAAAGGGATCGAGGCTGAAATCAACTTTACTGCTCCAGAGTGTAAAAATAAACACTGTTGTTAAGAATAAGCGGAATAAATAAAAGTGTCTCTCTCTTATCAAATAAAACCCTCCGTCTGATGAAGGTACGGGTTTCTCTTCCAGAACTGATTGATGAGTTTAGTTAGTTGGTTAGTAGTAGTGGTAATCTGGGTTCGAGTCGTCGTCTCTGAAGTCCAGTTTCTCGGCAGAAACTCGAGCTGACATTTACATTTCTCTCATCAAACCAAGTCGTCTGCTGGACGATGAGAGGAGAGCGAGACACGTAAGAGAGAAGAAAGTGGCTACGAAAAGAACAACGGAGGAGAGAGAGAGAGAGAGAGAGAGAGAGAGAGAGAGACAGATGGTGAAGGCGGGACGGAGAAGACGCGGACAGAATACAAAGCAGCACATCAAAAAGGAAGACAAAGAAAAAAAAGACAGATGAGTGATTCACAGAAAGACTTCAAAAAAGAAATTTAACACCAGACGGACGGGTGGAGGAAAGAAGCAGCAAATAAAGAAGTGAATAAGCTGAAAGATGAGTGTGTGGAAGAGGACAGAAGACTGAACGTAAAACAGACATAAGTAAATAATAAGATAGCTTAAATGTGTCCAACACTGCACTGTACGTGAGGAAACACCTGTACACCAGAACATTGAACTGTACGAGAGAACCCTGAACTGGACAAGAGAACACTAAACTGTACGAGAGAACGATAAACTGTATAAAGGAATGCTAAACTATATGCGAGAACATTTAACTGTGTGCAACAACATTGAACTATATAATAGGACGCTAAACTGTACGCGAGAATGCCAAACTTTAGATGAGAATGCTGAACTGTATGAGAGAATGAGAAACTGTATGTGAGAACACTGAACTGTGCACAGCAACACTGAACTATAAAAAGAATGCTAAACTGTTCAAGGGAACACTAAACTGTACACGAGAACACCAAACTGTACATGAGAATGCTGAACTGTATGAGAGAACGCTAAACTGTATAAACGAACGCTAAACTGTGCCCGAGAATGCAAAACTGTACGCAAGAACACTGAACTGGACAAGAGAACACTAAACTGTATGCAAGAATGCCAAACTTTACATAAAAACGCTGAACTGTATGAAAACGCTAAACTGTATAAAGGAACACTAAACTGTACAAGGGAATGCTAAACTGTACGCGAGAACATTTAACTGTGCACGACACTGAACTGTATGAAAGAATGACAAACTGTATAAAAGAACACAAAACTATAAAAGAACGCTAAACTGTACAAGGGAACATGAAACTGTATGAAAGAACACTGAACTGTATGAGAGAACACTGAATTGTACAAGAGAACACTGAACTATACAAAACAATGTTAAACTGTACTAAACTGTACGCAAGAATGCTAAACTTTGCATGAGAACACTGAACTATACAAAATAATGCTGAAGTGTACAGCACACGAGAATGCTTATCTTTACATGACAATGCTGAACTATACACAACAACATTGAACTGCAATTGAGAACGCTGGACAGAACACAAGAACATTGAATCATGCATAAGAATGCTGATTGTACATAAGATTACAGATTAGAACACTTAAATGTATGTAGGAACACTGGATGTTTGACAGAACACTGAACTGTTCACAAGAACACTATGCGAGAATGCTGAATTGAACATGAGAATGTTGAACTGAACATGAGAATGTTGAAGAGGATGTGAGAATGCTGAACTGAACATGAGAATGTTGAACTGAACATGAGAATGCTGAACTGAACATGAGAATGTTGAAGAGGATGTGAGAATGTTGAACTGAACATGAGAATGTTGAACTGAACATGAGAATGCTGAACTGAACATGAGAATGTTGAACTGAACATGAGAATGTTGAACTGAACATGAGAATGTTGAACTGAACATGAGAATGCTGAACTGAACATGAGAATGTTGAAGAGGATGTGAGAATGCTGAACTGAACATGAGAATGTTGAACTGAACATGAGAATGCTGAACTGAACATGAGAATGTTGAAGAGGATGTGAGAATGCTGAACTGAACATGAGAATGTTGAACTGAACATGAGAATGTTGAAGAGGATGTGAGAATGCTGAATTGAACATGAGAATGCTGAATTGAACATGAGAATGTTGAACTGAACATGAGAATGTTGAAGAGGATGTGAGAATGCTGAACTGAACATGAGAATGTTGAAGAGGATGTGAGAATGCTGAATTGAACATGAGAATGCTGAATTGAACATGAGAATGTTGAACTGAACATGAGAATGCTGAACTGAACATGAGAATGTTGAAGAGGATGTGAGAATGCTGAACTGAACATGAGAATGTTGAACTGAACATGAGAATGCTGAACTGAACATGAGAATGTTGAAGAGGATGTGAGAATGCTGAACTGAACATGACAATGCTGAAGTGAATGTGAGAATGCTGAACTGAACATGACAATGCTGAAGTGAATGTGAGAATGCTGAAATGACCATGAGAATGTTGAACTGAATGTGAGAATGCTGAACTTTACATTCATGAGAATTTTTCAGTCTCAATGACTTTGGATTGTGAGTTCACTGATCACAAGCACATAAAATGATTGACAGATATTCCGCCATTGACAGCAAGTGGAATTTAAACGTGTCAGGGGAAAACTTTACTTTAAAGCGGAGGATTTTGGGGGATCTGTGTGTGAGTAGCTTTTCAAAATCCAAAATTGCATCCAAAGGACCTGCCGTGCTCCCAGCCTCGGACCACAGACGCCGAGGTCACTTGCTGTATACCTTAGCTTAGCGTATGCCATTATTCCGCGGAGAGCTCATGGCTCTTTCATTTCCATTATCCTGATGTTTCCAAGATCAAAGGATGCCCCTGGTTATGTGGATTAAACGCCCTGGACTTGGACTGGACCCACTGATCTTTTTCTCCACCAGGATCTTCCTCAGAAAATAAAGCAGCATATTTTATTAACATTATTTGCTCCCATCATATTTTAACATACTGATGATTTAATGAACAAGTTCTTCAGATGCAGACGTTCCCGCCAGAGTGTCACAAACAACTTCCCCGCTGGAAACGTCCAAAATCGGGAACCACAAAAATGCACATATTGAGGTGGCAGGGAGGCGGAGTGACTGTTTCAAAGAGGGACGCAGAAAACAATGAAAATTGATGAAGTGTCTGAAGACGAGAGAAGCACAGACGCGTCTGTGTGCCACAGCCTGACTGTGAGCAGACAGTGGGCGGAGCTTTCTCTGAAGGTCTTCTTATTTCTAATTACCACAAATAAAATCAGCATTTGAATTATGAGCCAGTCAAGAGTTACAGTTGAAGGCGTGGCCTCTTGGGTGGTGGTGGTGGTGGTGGGGGGGTAATTAATTTCAGAAGACACGACATGAATTCAGCAGAATGTTCTGTTCCCCAAGAACCATTACACAGTACCCCAGCAAAGTACCACAACAGAGTACATTAGACAATACCGCAACAGAGCACCATTACACAGCATTGCAGTAATGTATCACAAAAAAACACCATTAAAAAAAAGTATCCGACCTTTTTATTTTTTTCAAAAACTATATGGATTTGAATCATGTGCGCTTGCATCAGCCAAGCTTGAACCTTCGTGCGCATGCGTGAGTTTTTTCACACCTGTCGGTTGTGTCATTTGCCTGTGGGCAGGCTTTGAGTGAGCACTGGTCCAGCCCCCTCGTCGGATTTTTATTGTCAGGGAAATGGCTGAGCGACTGCCGCTTTGCTCCATGAAATTTTTTTCAGAAACTGTGTGAGACAGCCAGGTGGAAACCATTCGGAAAATTCTATTGGCGTCACACAGATTAAGGAGTGTTACAGCCGGTTTAAAGACGGTGCACAATGGCGGAGGGCGCACCGCGCTTCAAGCGGCCATCGACAGGCTGAAACGACCAGATCATTTCCAAAGTGAAGGCTGTGTTGACCCGGGACGTCGTGTGACTACCAGAGAAATCGCAGAAAATGTGGACATCAGCACTTTTGCGGCACATTCCACTGTTACAGGAGATTTTGTAATGAAAGACGTGTGGAGGAATTTGCGCGTCGGGACAGAGCTGCTCATGGCGCACAACAAAAAACACATCCGTGAAGTCTCACAGGACATGTTGTGGCATGCCCAGCTGTTACACAATTTCTCGGATACTCACTTGACTGAAAAGCCACCGAAAGCTGTTTGAATCTTCTGAATGGTTTCCAACACAAAGAAAATTTTCATGGAGCAAAGCGGCAGCCTCTCAGCCATTTCCCTGACAATGAAAATCCGACGAGGGGGCTGGACCAGTGCTCACTCAAAGCCTGCCCACAGGTGAATGATGCAACCGACAGGCGTGAAAAAACTCACGCATGCGCACGAAGGTTCAAGCTTGGCTGATGCAAGCGCACATGATTCAAATCCATATAGTTTTTGAAAAAAATAAAAAGGTCTGTTACTTTTCGGACAGACTTCGTACATTAGACAATACCGCAACAGAGTACATTACACAGCATCGCAGCAACGTATCACAACAAAGTACCATTACAGAGTACCACATCAGAGCACCATTACACAGTACCACAGCAAAGTGCCACAACAGAGTACATTACACAATACCACAACAGAGTACCATTACACTGCATTGCAGCAATGTATCACACCAAAATACCATTACACAGTACCACAGCAAAGTACCACAACAGAGTACATTACATAATACCACAACAGAGTACATTGCACAGCATCACAGTAACATTTCACAACAAAGTACCATTACACAGTACCACAGCAAAGTACCACAACAGAGTACATTACACAGTACCACAACAGAGTACATTACACAATACCACAACAGAGTACCATTACACAGCATCGCAGTAATGTATCACAACAAAGTACCATTACACAGTACCACAGCAAAGTACCACATCAGAGCACCATTACACAGTACCTCAGCAAAGTATCACAACAGAGTACCATTACACAATACCACAGTTGCAGGTTTTGCAATCAATTAGAGAAGTAGCTTGTAGTTTGGCTTCTGACGTCTCTTTTATGTATGTGAGAGTTTTTTGGGCGATTGAAGAATTTCAGGTGGTTTGGCGTCTTTGTGTTGATTCGAGCGTCGACCGGCTGAGACACAGTACCACAGCAAAGTACCACAACAGAGTACATTATACAATACCACAACAGAGTACCATTACACAGCATTGCAGCAACGTATCACAACAAAGTACCATTACACAGTACCACAGCAAAGTACCACATCAGAGCACCATTACACAGTACCGCAGCAAAGTACCACATCAGAGCACCATTACACAGTACCGCAGCAAAGTACCACAACAGAGTACCATGACACAATACCACAGCAAAGTACCACAACAGAGTACATTACACAGTACCACAGCAAAGTACTACATCAGAGTACCATTATACAGTACCACAACAGAGTACATTACACAGTACCACAGCAAAGTACTACATCAGAGTACCATTATACAGTACCACAACAGAGTACATTACACAGTACCACAGCAAAGTACTACATCAGAGTACCATTATACAGTACCACAGCAAAGTACCACATCAGAGCACCATTACACAGTACCACAGCAAAGTACCACATCAGAGCACCATTACACAGTACCGCAGCAAAGTACCACAACAGAGTACCATGACACAATACCACAGCAAAGTACCACAACAGAGTACATTACACAGTACCACAGCAAAGTACTACATCAGAGTACCATTATACAGTACCACAACAGAGTACATTACACAGTACCACAGCAAAGTACTACATCAGAGTACCATTATACAGTACCACAACAGAGTACATTACACAGTACCACAGCAAAGTACTACATCAGAGTACCATTATACAGTACCACAACAGAGTACATTACACAGCATCACAGTAACGTATCACACCAAAGTACCATTACACAGTATCACAGCAAACTACCACAACAGAGTACATTACACAGTACCACAGCAAAGCACCACATCAGAGCACCATTACACAGTACCACAGCAAAGTACCATTACACAGTACCACAGCAAAGTACCATTACACAGTGCCACAGCAAAGTATCACAACAGAGTACATTACACAGTACCGCAGCAAAGTACCACAACACAGTACATTACACAAAACCGCAACAGAGTACCATTACACAGCATCATAGCAATGTATCACAACAGAGTACCATTACACATTACCACAGAAAAGTTCCACATCAGAGCACCATTCTACAGTACCTCAGCAAAGTATCACAACAGAGTACCATTACACAATACCACAGCTGCAGGTTTTGCAATCAATTAGAGAAGTAGCTTGTAGTTTGGCTTCTGACGTCTCTTTTATGTATGTGAGAGTTTTTTGGGCGATTGAAGAATTTCAGGTGGTTTGGCGTCTTCGTGTTGATTCGAGTGTCGACCGGCTGAGAGACACCACAAGGCTGCTCTATTCATGCCGTGTCTTCCTCATTAGCGTTATTCTCGCCGTGTGAATGGATGAACAGCTGCTGCAGCGATAGCGACGCTTTTCCGCTCATTCACCGTCTGAGTGCAAGTGAGGACGACGCGCACAAAGGGATGGATGGAGAGAAAAAAAGAGGCAGAAAACACGAGAACATGAAAAAGCAAATCCAGGTTTTTTAAGTGAGACCTTTTTTTCACATCAGTCAATTTTTTTCTTCTTTCTGAGTCATGTTCTCCTTTTTTGTTTCCGTCACCTGTTTCTCTATATGTTCATTTCACCTCTCACTTTAGAAACCTGCCCCCCCCCCCCCACACACACACACCCACCCACCTCCTCCTCACTCAGAGCTCCTTCCTTCAGAAATGTGGCCTATTTCCTCACTCCCTTCCTGCCTCGCATCCTGCCACCTTAAATCTTAAAGTTTGATCAAATGAATTAAACTCTTGTCCAGAAACCGACCGGCAGAGGAGACAGGCAGCCAGTATATTAAACTTGTCTGCCCATCATTCTTGATCTGACAGTTATTTTTGAAGTCTAAATTAGAACAGAATCTTTAGTTCAACCTGGGCATTAGTGCCCACTGCTTAAGAATAACTAAAAACAAATTAAATTTTGATGTGCACCCATATAGATGAGCGGATTTTGACTTTGATGCTTAATACTGGACTTGTCCTCTACATCTAACATCATTGATCAGTTCAGGATCAAAGTCAGTGATCAGGAGCTAAAATGTGAGCAATCATGATCAAAGTACAGCAATCTGGATCAAAGCTCATTAAAAAGGATCAAAGCTTAACACACACAATCAAAGACAATCAAAGTTCAATGATTGGGATCAAAGCTCAGTAGTAAGAATAAAGGGTTAAGGCTCACAACCGAAGGTTACAATCAGAATCAAAGGTCAACAGTTGGGATCAAAGCTCAATAATAAGGATGAATGGTTAATACTCACAATGATCAAAAGCCAGTGATTGGGATTGAAGCTGCGTAATAAGAATCTCAAAGGTTAACACTCACAATCATAGATTAAAATCAGGATCAAAGCTCAATAATAAGGATCAAAGGTTAACATTTACAACCAAAGGTTGGAATCATGATCAAAGGTCAACAACTGGTATTGAAGCTCAGTAATAAGGATCAATGGTTAACGCTCACAATCAAAGGTTAGAATCAGGATCAAAACTCAAAGATTAGAATCAAAGCTCAACAATCAGGATCAATAAAAATTCAATAATTAGGATCACAGGTTAATGTTTACAATCAGAGGTTACAATCAGGTAAAAGGGCAATGATCAGGATCAAAGCTCAATTCTACAGATCAAAGGTTAACAATCACAATCAAAGCTTAGAATCAGGATCAAATGTCAATGATGAGGATCAAAGCTCAGTTTAAAGGTTGAAAGGTTAAGGCTCACAATTTAAGGCTAGAATCACGATTGGAGGTCAACAATCAGAATCAAAGCTGAATAATAATAATCAAAGACCAATGGTCAGAATCAAAGTGCAATATAAGGATCAAAGGTTAACACTCACAATCAAAGGTTATGATAAAGATCAAAGTCAGGCAACAATTAGTTAATAATTCATTGCTAAATTAGTAGCTAAATTGTGACAGACAAATGGGTTTTAGTACCATAGTCCAAAGTACCACGTGCCTTCTTTCTATGATAATATATTTTTTCTTCTATTTTACTTTTTCTTAGATAAATTATGAGACAAAAATAAATAAAATGGGACAAAAACATTTTTCAAGCAGATTTAATAATAATTTACTAAATATGTGGCAGACCTTAAATTTTTACATGGGCTACATTTGGCACCCGAACCGGTACTTTCTATGGTTCCTGCTGTTGTTCCTGAACTGACCTCTGTGCAACACGACAGGTTAGGAACTATTCATCTGTTTCACAAATAGCTAATTTTATTGTTTTGTTTTTAGGTTATACGCCTGAGTTCTTCTTCACTTCATTGTTTTAACAAATGAATCTGTGTGAAACAACAACACCTCCACTAATTCTGAACAATTTACACATTTGTTTCCAAAAAAAAAAAATTTTGTCACAGTTTGAAAATGCAACTCCAGAGAAACGAGAAAAGGTACTGTGACACGTTCAGTCACGTGAAGCAGAAAGAAGCCGCAGAGCTTTAATAAAGATTTATTATTTCAGCGTGTTAGATTATATCTTCATGGTTGTAATAGACACTTTTTACTTCAAGAGTAAAGTATCCTCATCCTCTGTAATGTGTTGGAACCCACAGAGAAATGACATTTTTCATGATACTGACTGAACACGTTAAAGTGGGCGTGTCTAACAAGCACCAATAATCACTGAGAATGAAAGTTATAGAACCTTAAACTAGAATCTTTGCAGGACATTTTAGGAGCAACTTTCAGTTTGTTTCATTGCCACTGCAAAGGAGTGTCAGTTTTCCAAGGCTACAGAAAAGCCTTAGCCTCCCACATGATTGGGTGATAAATCAGTCTCTCTCTCACACACACACACACACACACACACACACACCAGTTTCATAACGTATGAACTCAAAAACAGTTAAATGCCGTCATTTTCTAACTCACCAAATTAAACTGTCAAATATGATATACGAGGCCTGTGAGAAAAGTATCCGACCTTTTTATTTTATGCAAAAAATATATGGATTTGATTCATACGTTTTTACGTCAGCCAAGCTTGAACCTTCGTGCGCATGCGTGAGTTTTTTCACGCCTGTTGGTTGCGTCATTCGCCTGTGGGCAGGCTTTGAGTGAGCACTGGTCCACCCCTCTCGTCGTTTTTTCATTGCGAGGAAATGGCGGAATGATTTGGGCTTTGTTCCATCAGAATTTTTTCAGAAACTGTTAGAGACAAGCAGCTGGAAACCATTCGGAAAATTCAGATGGCTTTCGGTGAAAATGTTATGGGCTTCACAGAGATTAAGGAGTGTTACTACCGCTTTAAGGACGGCCCACAATGGCGCACGGCGTGCCGCACTCCGAGCCGCGATCGACAGGCTGAAACGACCATTTCATTTCTAAACGGATCGCTGTATGGATCTGGGACCATCGTGTGCAATTTCTCTGGTTATCACAAGAGCTGGACATCAGCCATTTTCCGGCAGATTTCACTTTTAACAAGAGATTTCGTCATGGAAAGCCGCGCGGACGCTTCGCGCGTCATGACGGAGCTGCTGATGGAGCGAGACAGAGAACACCTCCGTTTTGGAGTGTCAGAGGACAAGTTGGGACATGCCCAGCTCTCCACAATTTCTCTTATACTCACTCGACTGGCAAGCCACTGAAAGCTGAGATAGGCATGTGCGCCATGCGCCATTGTGGGCTGTCCTTAAAGCTGCAGTAACACTCCTTAAGCTCTGTGATACCCATAAAATTTTCACCGAAAGCCATGTGAATTTTCTGAATGGTTTCCAGCTGCCTGTCTCTAACAGTTTCTGAAAAAATTCTGATGGAACAAAGCCCAAATCATTCCGCCATTTCCTCGCAATGAAAAAATGACAAGGGGGGTGGACCAGCGCTCACTCAAAGGCTGCCCACAGGTGAATGACGCAACCGACAGGCGTGAAAAAACTCACGCATGCGCACGAAGGTTCAAGCTTGGCTGACGTAAAAACATATGAATCAAATCCATATATTTTTTTGCATAAAATAAAAAGGTCGGATACTTTTCTCACAGACCTCGTATATAACCTTATATTCTAACCTAAATAATATATACGAGGTCTGTTAGAACAGTATCCTACCTTTTTATTTTTTGCAAAAACCATATGGATTTGAATCACATGTGATTGCATCAGCCAAGCTTGAACCTTCCTGCGCATTCGTGAGTTTTTTCACGCCTGTCGGTTGCATCATTCGCCTGTGAGCAGGCTTTGAGTGAGCAGTGGTCCACCTCTCTCGTCGGATTTTTATTGCGAATAAATGTCTGAACGATTTGGAGCTTTGCTGCATCAAATTTTTCCAGAAACTGTGAGAGACCTGTTGGAGTTATTCTGTAGATACACTGTTTTATTTTATCATGCATGTTTTGTGTTCTCTGCTCTGGTAGAATGTAGTTCTCTCTGCTCTGATAAAGTGTACTGTACTGATGTGATGGGTGAAGGTTACTTAAGATATGTGACATGACGTGCTTCTGCAAGTTGTGGTATCTCTGTGTGCACGCTAAGCTCTTTTTCAGGACATGTGAAGATGACCCAGGCAGAATGCAGCCATAAGCGGAGCAGTGAGATAAAGAATAGAGAATTGAATGTTCCAACCACAGTGTGATTATGATACATTAGTCCTTGTGTCAGAAGAAGTGTGATTAATCGTTGATGTCTTAAACACATCTTAATCGAGCCCAAGATTAAAAAGGTTCTGAAAGTCCTGAATGTATTGTGCAATCAGCGGTTCTGCGGCAACAGCTCACGCGCTATCACTCCTCCCCTTAGGAGCTGTACCGCCCATGTATGTAGGGAAGTCCTAAATAAAAGAGCAGGAGCGCAGGCCAGACTTTAGTGTAGCTTTGGTGTACAGCCTGACTGCACTCCGCGCGAGATAAATTTGACTTTCTGTCTCACTGGTGGTTCTTGACTCTGTTTGTCTTATCAAGGTTTTAAGAATGTTTGGAGGCGAAAATACCCAACAAGACCTCCAGGTGGTAACCATTTGGAAAATTCATATGGCTTTCAGCGACGATTTTATGGGGATTACACAGATTAAGGAGTGCTCCAGCCAGTTTAAAGACCGCCCACAGTGTCTGAGAGCGTGGCGCACTCCGAGCGCAGATTGACAGGCTGAAACCCTGCTGAAACAACCAGATAATTTCCAACGTGAAGGCTTTGTTTATCCGGGACGTCGTCTGACTTCCACAAAAAAAAAGCAGAAGGCATGGACATCAGCACTTTTTCGGCACATTGAGACAGACGTGCGGAGGAATTCCGCGCGTCGGGACGTTTCCGCATGGCGCAAAGCAATGCTGTGATGAAGCCTTTTTTTGTGGAAGTCAGATGACTTCCCAGATCAACAAAGCCTTGACGTTGGAAATGATCTGGTTGTTTCAGTGGGGTTTCAGCCTGTCGATCGGCGCTCGGAGTGCGGCGCGCTCTCAAATGCTGTGGGCAGTCTTTAAACTGGCTGGAGCACTCCTTAATCTGTGTAATCCCCATAAAATCGTTGGTGAAAGCCATATGAATTTTCCGAATGGTGTCCACCTGGATGCAGCAAAGCTCCAAATCGTTCAGACATTTATTCGCAATAAAAATCCGACGAGAGGGGTGGACCACTGCTCACACAAAGCCTGCTCACAGGCGAATGACGCAACCGACAGGCGTGAAAAAACTCACGCATGCGCACGAAGGTTCAAGCTTGGCTGATGCAGTCACACGTGATTCAAATCCATATGGTTTTTGCAAAAAATAAAAAGGTCGGATACTTTTCTAACAGACCTCATATATATATATATATGTATATATATATATATATATACTCGTATATATGTTCTCCACTCAGATTGCAATAGCCAATCACAGATTAGCCTTTCTGTCCATCATTTACCTGTATTTTGGCATGCTTGGCACCAGAAAGTTATGTTGGATCCAGAAGGATCCAAAAAGGCTATGCCTCGTCCATTATAATTTTTCTTCATCCAGTGTTTCTCTATGTTGGACTCCTTACCATCCATTATTTTATAATATATATATAGTGGGGTAAATAATTATTTTGCAAGTTTTCCCACCTACAAGAATGGAGAGGTCTGTAAGTTTTATCGTAGATTCACTTCAACTGTTTGAGACAAAATATAAAAAAATTAGAAAATCACATTGTATGATTTGTAAATAATTAATTTGCATTTTATTGCATGAACTAAGTATTTGATATAACAGAAAAACAGACCTTAAAATTTGGCATGGAAACATTTGTTTGCCATTACAAAGGTCAGACGTTTCCTGTAGTTCTTGACCAAGTTTTCACACACTGCAACAGGGATTTTGATCCACTCCTTTATACAGATCTTTTCTAGATCTTTCAGGTTTGGAGTTTCAGCTCTCTCCAAAGATTTTCTATTCAGTTCAGGTCTTGAGACTCCCTTCAATACGGTGCAGTTGTCCTGTCCCCTTTGCACTAAAGCACCCCCACAAATGATGTTTCCACCCCCACGCTTCATGGTTGGGACAGTTTTCTTGGGGTTGTTCTTAGAGATGTACTGAATCCAAGATTCGGTTTCGGATTCGGCCTAACATTGGCCTTGTTGACGGGGTTCGGTTTCGGCCGAACCCTAGAGCGCCAACCGAACCGAATCCTACCGCGCGTAAGCACAACATGACTACATCGTTAATGTTTAAGGCCGGGTTCACATGGCAGGATAATTAGGCCGATATCAGACCTGATCTTCCACTTCCGACAATCTTAAGGACGCCCCAACAATCGTGATGATGCTAAAGATAATCTTATCAGATATTCTTGGCAAAATGTAAGCAATGAGCCAAAAGAGTGCTGTGTGGCAGTACTTGAAAGTGAAAGAGGGAGATTCAAGTCGCGCAACATGCACACTTTGCAGTGCAGAGTTGTCTCATGGTGGTAAAGACGCTAAACAGTACTCAACATCTCTGCTATTAAAACATCTCCGCTCAAAGCATCCGACGGAGTACGAGTTGTGCAAGGCCGAATCTAATGTCAGTGAGGCTTCAGGTACCACAACTGCACAGTCACAGATACAAAGTGGTACTCAGACCACCATTACCAACTATGAGCCCTACACCAAATAAACAGTGGGCTTCAGACCACCCAAGAGCCCAAGCCATCCATGCCGCAATCGGTAAAATGATAGCTGTTGATTTGCAACCATACAGTATAGTGGAAGACACTGGGTTCACCGAGCTAGTGCAGCAGCTTGAGCCACGTTACAAACTCCCCTCAAGGCATTTCTTTGCTGAAAAAATCATTCCTGAAATGTATGAAACTGTGGCTTCCCATATACGAGCGCATGTTATGGAAGCGCAGGCCTTTTCATTTACATGTGACATATGGACTTGTGAATACACTACTCAGTCCTATATCAGCGTGACATCACATTGGATTGATGATAATTTCAACCGCATAAATGCCATCCTACAATGCGAAGCATTCGATGGAAGACACACAGCTCTAAACATCGCACATGCACTGAAAGACATCATCAAAGCATTGGACATACCGGTCAACAAGTGTCACCTGGTCTTGAGGGACAATGCTGCGAATATGCGCAAAGCCATGTCGGAGGCTGGCATTCCCAGTGCTGGCTGCTTTGCACACACGCTCCAGCTGTGCATACACGAAAGCCTTTTATCCCAACAAAGTGTCTCTGACATGCTAGCACTGGCCAGGAAAACTGTAGGCCACTTTAAACACTCTTCAAGCACGAAATCAAGGCTCTCCACTCTTCAGCAGGAGTTGGAGCTACCAAATCACCAATTAATCCAGGACGTTGTTACGCGATGGAATTCTACCTATCTAATGTGCAATCACTTGGTGGAACAGAAGCGTGCCATAAACCTCTATGTGTCAGAGACGGATAGCATGCAACATATTCATGCTCAGAGGTGGACTCTGATGGAAGATGTGCTCAGTGTGCTCAGGCCTTTTGAGGTGTTAAGAGAAATGAGTGCAGAAAATGCGTGCATATCGACAGTCCTGCCAGCTGTGATGATGCTGAAGCGCTTCATCCACAATGAAACCGACAGCAGTGGAATTAAACAGATGAAAATGCGCATGCTGACATCCCTGCAAGAGAGATTTGAGGGACTTGAGGACAGCGCTGTCTTCATTGTGGCAACAAGTCTGGATCCAAGATATAAAGCCAAATTTTGGTTGAGTGACACACACCAGTGCCGATCAAAGTTACTTGTGCAGGAGGCTGTGTCCCGCATATCCGAATCAGATGAAGACATGTCCATGAGGCCAACAACATCTGAACAGGCTGAGACACAGGGGCCGACAGAGCGCACGAAACGTCACTGTTCAGGGATCTGGAGCAACTGGGACGAACTGTTCCGCAGCAACACCTAGTGTGAGCCAGTCACCCCGAGCAATGAAACAGAGGTCAGCGCTTTTATCAGCGAGCCTCTGATTCCTCTAACCGAGGATCCTCTTCAGTGGTGGAAGGGCAATCAGCAGCACTTTCCACTGCTGTCAAAAACGGCCAAGGTTTATCTCTGTCCACCACCAACATCTGTACCCAGTGAAAGACTTTTCAGCACCGCTGGAGAGATCCGTTCTCACTCGCAACCGGCTGTTGCCGATTAATGCCGAGCGTCTTGTGTTTCTGAAAGGAAACGCTCATTAACTATAGAAGTTGTTAATAAAAAAAGATCCTACAGGAGACATGTTCGAGATTTTTTTGTGCCACACTTTGTTTAATGTTCCTAATTAAGCCTACAGTTGTAAGTGCTTGAAATTGAAGTGTAGTGTTATGTGTCGACGCAGATTGAGGAGCGAACCTGCGTCAGACAGGACCCAGCACTAAAAATAACCAAGAAGCGGTTCCATCAACAAAAAACAATTTATTTTTCACCTGTGCCTAAATAAATCATACAAAAAAACCCCCAACCCAATGTCCTTCAGGAGGAGTGACTGCTGGCACGCCCTCCAGTGTTCACGGGGAGAGAAGTCCGGCGCTCCTGGACTCACTACCAACAAACAGACACCCCCCAGGTGGACACGACAAACTGATTCTCTGTTGAAGCACAGAAGATGTGAGGCACGTTAGCTATTATAGCAATTTCTTTCACAGAACACATGCTATCAGCAACACATCAAGGTTTATACTTTTTATCTTTATGCACATGAGCAGCTTCTCACAATAAGTGGAGGATCACTTATCCTGCACACCACAACAGTGAGAAGCAAGCCACACCATTCTCATCACAATTTCACGTATACTATGTAGCAAAACCTCAAGTTATTATCTACAATTAATCCAACAGTTAATTACCTTTACTGTGTGCTGACAGCATGTGTCCTCACCCTTCCTTGCTTCACAGGCTTATTGTGTCAAACCCAGGTGCGGTCCTCAGCGTCTCACAAACGAACATCACAAGGTCGAGTTCCCGGCAGTTCTGCTTGGCTCACACCTGCCTTAAAAGCAGAACGCCATCCAATTATCTGCTACAGCTGAAAGTCTTTAGGGCTGCATGTGAGCACCAGTCCCAGGTGCCTCACATGATATTGACGAAGGTGAGGATTCTTCAGCCAGCACCTTCCTTTCCACAGACAAATCAGCTTCCATGCCACCTGAGGAGCAAAGAAAAGAAAACAACACCAAAACCTCCAGCCACACCCCCCGACACACAACGGTGTAGCCTATGTTCCTTGACTGTAGGCATTAATGATTATCAAGATTCCCAGGACTTTTTTTCGGAAAAAAAAAAAACAGATTCAGCATTCACTAGGCTATCACATTTTTGTTTGAAAATAAAGTTTAGGTGTATCCAAGAGTTGTAAATGTGCTATATGTGCTATGTTTTAATTTGTAAATGCATTATGTTTTGCTGTATTCTTTTCTTTTTTTTTTTATCAGCAAAGGGCACTTTATCAATGGATCACTGTTACTGACAGGCCTTATTCCTTTAGCAATAATGGCACTTTTTGCTCTCTTTCTTTGTTCTTTGGAATGAACAGAACACTAAGCCTGTACACTGT
Source organism: Thalassophryne amazonica (assembly GCF_902500255.1). Classification (NCBI taxonomy): domain Eukaryota; kingdom Metazoa; phylum Chordata; class Actinopteri; order Batrachoidiformes; family Batrachoididae; genus Thalassophryne; species Thalassophryne amazonica. Next base: position 16,690,458 of record NC_047108.1, read on the forward strand.
GTTGGGAAAGTGTAGGAACACGGACCCACAACAGGGGGCGCACATGAACGGACAATGGAGAAAGTCAAATCACAAAGTTTTACTGTTGTGAATTCACACAACAAACACAACAGATTTACAAATACAGCAGTAACCGAATTCCAAAGGTGTCGTGTGGGCAGGCTCGACGATAGGAGACGTCTGTCCGAGTCGAACCGGAACCACCCGATTTCCTCTGCCACCGAACCCCGGGGATACTGGAGCCGCCAAGTCCCGAACCCCAGGTGGCCACTGCCTCCGCTCGTCGGATCCGGTACTGCTGGCAAGGAACAGATACAGTCAGGTGTGGGTGCGGCTGCACCCAGCAACACACAGGGTGGAAACACCACCTCCACCTCTTGTCAGGAAAATACAGGTGAGTGCAGGAATGTGAGTAGTTATCCAAAATACAGTCTCCTGCTGTCTTTTCTCTTTCTGTGTAAAGGCAAAAAGTATTTAATGGTCAAAAGATGATCCGTTTGGCTGGATACGTTACCTCCTTGGTAGAGCGATATCTCGGCAATGAGGTGGAGATGCCGTCCTGCTGATATACCTCCCTGTTGATTGATATCAGCTGTCTCGTCTCAGGTGATGGGTGACAGCTGTCACCCTGGCTGCTCCTGTGAGGCGGCAGCGCCCTCTGGTGCCTGGTGTCCGCACTCCAGACAGGGCGCCCTCTGGTGGTGGTGGGCCAGCAGTACCTCCTCTTCAGCGGCCCACACAACAGGACCCCCCCCTCAACGGGCACCTCCTGGCGCACGACCAGGCTTGTCCGGGTGGTGACGGTAGAAGTCGGCCAGGAGGGCCGGGTCCAGGATGAAGCTCCTCTTCACCCAGGAGCGCTCTTCGGGGCCGTACCCTTCCCAGTCCACCAGATACTGCAAACCCCGGCCCATCCGTCGGACGTCCAGGAGCCGGCGTACAGTCCAAGCCGGCTCGCCGTCGATGATCCGGGCAGGAGGTGGTGCCGGACCCGGAGTGCAGAGGGGTGAGGTGTGATGGGGTTTAATTCTGGAAACATGGAACACTGGATGAATCCGCAGTGAGGCCGGAAGCTGAAGCCTCACTGCGGCGGGATTGATGACCTTGAGAATTTTGAACGGACCAATGTATCGTTCCTGTAGTTTTGGGGAGTCCACTTGTAGGGGAATGTCCTTGGTGGACAACCACACTTCCTGCCCAGGATGATACGTAGGAGCCGGGGTCCGCCGCCGGTCTGCATGGTTCTTCGCCCTTGTCCGGGCCTTCAACAAAGCAGAACGGGCGGCACGCCACACCCGACGGCACTTACGTAGGTGGGCCTGGACCGAGGGCACACCGACCTCTCCCTCGACCATCGGAAACAACGGGGGCTGATACCCCAAACACACCTCAAAAGGGGAGAGGCCGGTGGCTGATGATACTTGACTGTTGTGGGCGTACTCGATCCAGGCCAGGTGGGTACTCCAGGCCGTCGGGTGCACAGCTGTCACACAACGTAGGGTCTGTTCCATCTCTTGGTTGGCCCGTTCTGCTTGCCCGTTGGTCTGGGGGTGATACCCGGACGAGAGACTGACCGTGGCCCCCAGTTCCCGGCAGAAGCTCCTCCAGACGTGCGAGGAGAACTGGGGACCGCGATCGGAGACGATGTCTGATGGTATCCCATGCAGACGGACGACGTGTTGGACCAGGAGGTCCGCTGTCTCCTGGGCCGTTGGTAGCTTCGGGATGGCCACGAAGTGGGCCGCCTTGGAGAATCGGTCCACTATCGTGAGGATGACGGTGTTTCCCTGGGACGGCGGGAGGCCCGTGACAAAATCCAGGCCGATGTGAGACCAGGGGCGATGAGGCACGGGCAGCGGCTGTAGAAATCCCGATGTCTTGCGGTGGTCGGCCTTGCCCCTGGCGCAGGTGGTACAGGCCTGGATGTAATCCCGGACGTCGGCCTCCAGGGATGCCCACCAGAAGCGCTGCCGGACGACTGCCACGGTTCTTCGCACCCCAGGATGACAGGAGAGCTTAGAACCGTGACAGAAGTCCAGAACTGTAGCCCTGGCTTCTGGTGGGACGTAGAGTTTGTTCTTCGGTCCGGTTCCGGGGTCCGGGTCTCGTGTCAGGGCCTCCCGGACGGACTTCTCCACGTCCCAGGTGAGGGCGGCCACGATAGCGGACTCCGGGATGATGGGATCCGGGGGATCCGACGACTCCGTTTTGACCTCATCTTCATGTACCCGGGACAAGGCATCCGATCTTTGATTTTTGGTCCCGGGACGGTAGGTGATCCGGAAGTCAAAACGGCCGAAGAACAGTGACCAGCGGGCTTGCCTGGGATTCAGCCGCTTGGCGGTCCTGATATACTCCAGGTTCCGGTGGTCAGTGAAAACCGTGAATGGCACGGACGTTCCCTCCAACAGATGTCTCCACTCCTCAAGAGCCTCTTTCACCGCAAGGAGCTCTCGATTGCCGACGTCATAGTTCCGTTCGGCTGGGGTCAACCTGCGGGAAAAATAGGCACACGGGTGAAGGACCTTATCGGTCTTCCCGCTCTGGGACAGCACGGCTCCTATCCCTGAGTCCGAGGCGTCCACTTCAACCACTAACTGGCGACTAGGATCGGGCTGCACCAGAACAGGTGCAGACGAGAAGCGCCGTTTCAACTCCTTGAACGCGGCTTCGCAACGATCCGACCAGGTGAAGGGGACTTTTGGTGAGGTCAGGGCTGTCAGGGGGCTAACTACCTGACTGTAGCCCTTGATGAACCTCCTGTAGAAATTAGCAAAGCCTAGGAACTGTTGCAACTTCCTACGGCTTGTGGGTTGGGGCCAGTCTCTCACCGCCGCAACCTTGGCTGGATCAGGAGCGACGGAGTTGGAGGAGATAATGAACCCCAAGAAGGACAAAGACGTGCGGTGGAACTCACACTTCTCGCCCTTCACAAACAGCCGGTTCTCCAACAACCGCTGCAGGACCTGACGTACATGCTGGACATGGGTCTCAGGGTCCGGAGAAAAGATGAGTATATCGTCTAGATATACGAAGACGAACCGGTGCAGGAAATCCCGCAAGACATCGTTAACCAACGCTTGGAAAGTCGCGGGAGCGTTTGTGAGACCGAACGGCATGACCAGGTACTCAAAGTGACCTAAGGGGGTGTTAAATGCCGTCTTCCACTCGTCTCCCTTCCGGATCCGAACCAGGTGGTACGCATTTCTAAGATCGAGCTTGGTGAAAATCTGGGCTCCATGCAGGGGTGTGAACACTGAATCCAACAGGGGCAACGGGTATCGGTTGCGAACCGTGATCTCGTTCAACCCCCTATAATCAATGCATGGACGAAGTCCGCCATCTTTTTTGCCCACAAAAAAGAAGCCTGCGCCCATCGGGGAGGTGGAATTCCGGATCAACCCGGCAGCTAACGAGTCCCGGATGTAGGTCTCCATTGATTCGCGCTCAGGCCATGAGAGGTTGTACAGCCTACTGGACGGGAACTCACTGCCCGGAACCAAATCAATGGCACAATCATACGGACGGTGGGGGGGAAGAGTGAGAGCCAGATCCTTGCTGAACACGTCGACAAGGTCGTGGTACTCCACCGGCACCGTCCCCAGATTGGGCGGGACTCTGACCTCCTCCTTAGCTTGGGAGCCGGGAGGAACCGAGGAACCTAGACACACCCGATGGCAGGTCTCGCTCCACTGAACCACTACCCCGGACGGCCAATCAATCCGGGGATTGTGCTTCAACATCCAGGGAAAACCTAAAACCACACGGGAGGTGGCCTGAGTCACAAAAAACTCGATCACCTCCCGGTGATTTCCTGACACCACCAGAGTTACGGGTGGTGTCTTATGCGTGATCGGAGGGAGTAGGGAGCCATCTAGTGCCCGAACCTGTACCGGCGAGGTAAGCGCCACCAGAGGGAGCCCTATCTCCCTGGCCCATCTGCTGTCCAACAGATTCCCCTCAGAGCCCGTGTCCACCAGTGCTGGGGCCTTCAGGGTTGAGTCCTCATAAAGGATCGTGACTGGGAGTCATGTGGCAATGTGGGTGTGTCCCACGTGAATGTCTCGGCCCACCCCTAGCCCAGTCTCTAGGGGCGGGGTGTTGGAGTTGAACCGCTCGGGGCAGTCCCTCATGTGGTGCTCTATCGCACCACAAACAAACAAGCTCCGTGGGCCCGTCTCCTCTGTGCGTCTGGTGCCCTAAATGTTGCCCTACTCATGTCCATAGCTTCGTCAGCAGGGGGAGCTGTGGCCCCACGGAGCGCAGGGGCCGTGGAGCGTGGGGAAGGCGGAGCGCGGTCGGAACCGGAAGGGAGAGGGACGGCGCGTGCCCGGCCACACCCTTCGTCTCGTTCCCGCCGACGTTCTACTAACCGGTTGTCTAACCGTATGACAAGATCGATGAGCCCATCTAAATCCCGCGGTTCGTCCTTAGCCACCAGGTGCTCCTTAAGAACCAATGACAGTCCGTTTACAAAGGCGGCGCGGAGGGCAGCGCTATTCCAGCCGGACCTCGCAGCCGCGATGCGGAAGTCGACTGCATAGGCAGCTGCGCTCCGACGCCCCTGTCTCATCGACAGTAGCACAGTTGAAGCGGTTCTGCTCTATTGGGGTGATCGAACAAGGTTCTGAGCTCCCTCACAAACCCATCATATGTCTGAAGGAGCTGTGACTTTTGCTCCCAGAGCGCTGTAGCCCAAGCGCGTGCCTCGCTGCGAAGCAGGTTTATTACATAAGCTACCTTGCTAGCATCAGTCGCGTACATAAGTGGACGCTGTGCGAAGACGAGCGAACACTGCATAAGGAAATCCGCGCACGTCTCCACACAGCCTCCGTACGGCTCTGGGGGGCTTATGTATGCTTCCGGGGAAGGTGGGAGGGGTCGTTGAACGACCAGTGGAACGTCAATGTTACGCACAGGGTCTACGGGAAGGAGAGCCGCAGCGGCGCCCGGAGGCCGTTCAACACCCGGTTGACGCCCCTCGGGATCCATGACGTTGGCCGAGATATCCTGTTGGGAAAGTGTAGGAACACGGACCCACAACAGGGGGCGCAAATGAACGGACAATGGAGAAAGTCAAATCACAAAGTTTTACTGTTGTGAACTCACACAACAAACACAACAGATTTACAAATACAGCAGTAACCGAATTCCAAAGGTGTCGTGTGGGCAGGCTCGACGATAGGAGACGTCTGTCCGAGTCGAACCGGAACCACCCGATTTCCTCTGCCACCGAACCCCGGGGATACTGGAGCCGCCAAGTCCCGAACCCCAGGTGGCCACTGCCTCCGCTCGTCGGATCCGGTACTGCTGGCAAGGAACAGATACAGTCAGGTGTGGGTGCGGCTGCACCCAGCAACACACAGGGTGGAAACACCACCTCCACCTCTTGTCAGGAAAATACAGGTGAGTGCAGGAATGTGAGTACTTATCCAAAATACAGTCTCCTGCTGTCTTTTCTCTTTCTGTGTAAAGGCAAAAAGTATTTAATGGTCAAAAGATGATCCGTTTGGCTGGATACGTTACCTCCTTGGTAGAGCGATATCTCGGCAATGAGGTGGAGATGCCGTCCTGCTGATATACCTCCCTGTTGATTGATATCAGCTGTCTCGTCTCAGGTGATGGGTGACAGCTGTCACCCTGGCTGCTCCTGTGAGGCGGCAGCGCCCTCTGGTGCCTGGTGTCCGCACTCCAGACAGGGCGCCCTCTGGTGGTGGTGGGCCAGCAGTACCTCCTCTTCAGCGGCCCACACAACACACTGAATGGCTTTAAGCTTAACATTTCAGTGGTGTTCTGTAAGTGTGACTATATTCAAATAAAAAAATAGTGGTAGAAGTTATTGCCTATGTTTTATCTTACTGTTAAGTAAAGGAAATACACTATGCAATGGTTTTCACAGCATTATAATGTACTAGCTGATGATCGGAGTAGGATTCGGTATTCAGTTTCGGATTCGTGTTTTAAATCAGCAGTGATTAAACCATTACTTAAGAAATCTAATCTTGACCCTAGTGTATTGAAAAATTACAGGCCGATATCAAATCTATCATTCTGTTCCAAAATTTTAGAAAAGGTGGTTTCACAGCAGCTCATAGACCACCTTACTGAGAATGATTTTTTTGAGCCGCTGCAGTCTGCTTTTAGGAAATATCACTCCACAGAGACAGCGCTCACTAAAGTTGTGAGAACAATAAATGGGACCACAGCTCCCTCCAGCAAGTGTCTCCACTCCTCCAGGGCCTCTTTCACCGCCAGGAGTTCCGGATTGCCAACGTCGTAGTTCCGTTCAGCGGGGGTTAACCTGCGGGAGAAATAGGCACATGGGTGGAGAACCTTGTCGGACTCTCTACTCTGGGACAGCACGGCTCCTATCCCTGAGTCAGAGGCATCCACTTCAACTATGAACTGGCGGTTGGGATCGGGCTGCACCAGAACTGGTGCAGTCGAAAACCGGCATTTCAACTCCCTAAACGCGGCTTCGCACCGATCCGACCAGGTGAAGGGGACTTTTGTGGAGGTCAGGGCTGTAAGGGGACCAACAACCTGACTATAGCCCTTAATGAACCTCCTGTAGAAATTTGCGAAGCCGAGGAACTGTTGCAGCTTCCTATGGCTTGCCGGTTGGGGCCAATCTCTCACCGCTGCCACCTTAGCCGGATCGGGTGCGACGGAGTTGGAGGAGATGATGAACCCCAGGAAGGACAAAGAAGTATGGTGGAACTCGCACTTCTCGCCTTTCACAAACAGCCGGTTCTCCAATAACCGCTGCAGGACCTGACGTACATGCTTTACATGGGTCTCAGGGTCTGGAGAGAAGATGAGGATATCGTCTAGATATATGAAGACGAATCGGTGCAGGAAATCCCACAAGACGTCATTAACCAAAGCTTGGAACGTCGTGGGGGCGTTGGTGAGGCCGAACGGCATGACCAGGTACTCAAAGTGACCTAAAGGGGTGTTAAATGCCGTCTTCCATTCGTCTCCCTTCCGGATCCGAACCAGGTGATAAGCATTACGAAGGTCCAATTTGGTGAATATTTTGGCTCCATGCAGGGGCGTGAACACTAAATCTAATAGAGGCAACGGGTATCGGTTGCGAACCGTGATCTCGTTCGGCCCTCTATAATCAATGCATGGACGGAGTCCACCGTCCTTCTTGCGCACAAAAAAGAAACCTGCACCCAACGGGGAGGAAGAATTCCAGATTAGCCCGGCAGCTAAAGAGTCCTGGATGTAGGTCTCCATTGATTCGCGCTCATGACGTGAGAGGTTGTACAGCCTGCTTGACAGATACTCAGCGCCTGGAACCAAATCAATGGCACAATCATACGGTCAGTGCGGGGGAAGCGTGAGTGCCAGATCTTTGCTGAAAACATCAGCAAGATCATGATACTCAGCCGGCACCGTCGTAAGATTGGGGTGGACTTGAACCTCCTCTTTAACAGTCTCACCGGGGGGCACCAAGGATCTTAAACACTCCCGGTGGCAGGTTTCGCTTCACTGAGCCACAACCCCAGACGGCCAATCAATCCGGGGATTGTGCTTTATCATCTACGGATAACCCAAAATAACTCTAGAGGTAGAAGGTGTTACATAAAACACAATCTCCTCCCTGTGATTACCAGAGACAACCAAGGTTAAAGGCTGTGTCTGGTGTGTGATTACTGTGAGGAGAGTGCCATCTAGTGCCCGCACCTTCAATGGTGAAGGAACGGCCACCAGAGGGAGCCCTACCTCCTTAGCCCATCTACTGTCCAGTAGATTCCCTTCTGACCCCGTGTCAATAAGTGCTGGGGCATCAAGGGTTAAATCTCCACAGAGGATCGTGACTGGGAGTCGTGTGCATCTGCGTGGGACACCAGTGTGGTTTGTATGACTCACTCTTAACCCAGTCTCTAAGGTTGAGTCTTGTTGTTTGACCGCCTGGGGCCCCTGATTCTGTGCATGCTCATTCGAACTACAGTAAACACACTCTCCACGTGCCAGTCTCCCTTGTTTCATAGCAATGTCAGCAGGGGGAGCTGGTGTCACGTGGAGAGCCCTGGCCTTGGAGCGGGGAGAGGGCGGGGCTGCTTCAGACCCGGAAGGGGGAGGGACGGCGCGCACCCGGCCACGTCCTTCGTCTCGCTCCTGTTGATGTTCGGCTAATCGATTGTCTAATCGTATAACCAGATCTATCAGCCCAACTAAATCCCGTGGTTGATCTTTCCCCACCAGGTGCTCCTTTAGGGCCGGAGACAGCCCCTGTACAAAGGCGGCGCGGAGCGCTACCGAATTCCAGCTGGCCCTCGCTGCTGCAACATGGAAAGCGACTGCATAGTCGGCTGCGCTACGGGGCCCCTGTCGGATTGACAGTAGCACATTTGAAGTGGATTTGCCTCTGTAAGGGTGATCAAACACCTGTCGAAACTCCCTGATAAACTCAGTGTACGTTGACAGGAGCCGTGAGTTCTGCTCCCAGAGCGCCGTAGCCCAGGCGCGTGCCTTGCCCCGAAGCAAATTAATCACATAAGCCACCCGGCTGTGGTCTGATTCGTACATCACGGGGCGTTGTGAAAAAACGAGCGCGCACTGCATCAAGAAGTCCGCGCACATTTTGACACAACCCCCGTACGGTTCTGGGGGGCTAATGTAAGCTTCAGGCGACGGGGGGGAGACCTTTGAACTACCACTGGATCGTCATTATCGAGCGACAGGCCCACAGGAGGAGTGGCTGTAGCCGCGCCTGACGCATGCGCCTCCACTTGAGCGGTGAGAGCCTCCATCCTACGGGTGAGGTGAATATCCTGCTCGGTTAACAGATCCAACCGAGCAATAAAGTTTGTGAGAATGTGCTGCAGCTCACCCAACTCACCTCCTGGTGTAGCCTGCGCACCTTGCATTTCCATTGGTGGTTCAAATGGTGGAAAACGCCCCTCGGAGTCCATGACGTGGCTTAGTTATCCTGTTGGGAAAGTGAAGTACACGGACCCACGCCATGGGGTGTGAATGAATGGCCAATAGGAAGTCTGAATAAATAACAATTTATTCTACAAATGTGCACAAACAGCCAAATATGCTTCTAGTCTGTCAATCACAAAACTCAGTGACGCGTGGGCAAGCCCGAGGGTAGGAGACGCCTATCCAGAGAACAGCCGGGACCCACGATGTTCCACTGCCAACGGAGACCTGCAATACGCCGGAGCCGCCAAGCCCTGAGTCCCCAGGTGGGTGTGGGAACACCCAGCAAACAATCAGCTATAATACAGTTCCTTTCTGGGGGAAAATCCTCCACCTCCAAACACAGGAACACAGAGTACATGCAGTGCCTTATGTATCACTTAATCAAGTCTGAAGTGAGGAGTGGAGGCGCCAACTCCTCCAACTTCCACAAACTCGGCTACAGGCTGCAAGTGTACAGAAGGTTAATCGACTGCAAAAAGTTCAGAAGCAAAAACGTGTGCGTATGGCACAAAACGGCTGAGTAGTTTACCTTGAGGGTGTACTGATAACTCGGCAGAGTTCTGATGTCTCTCCCAGGCTTTTATGGGTGGTGGTGATGATGGGATTGATGACAGCTGTCAGCTCCGGGCTCCTGGTGAACTCCTGCGGCCACTGTGCCCTCTAGTGCCTGAAACCCGACAACAGGCAGGGCGCCCTCTGGTGGTGAGCCAGCAGTACCTCCTCTTCGGGGCGGCCCACACAACATTTGTTATTGACTTATAAGGTTGTTCATGGACTGGCGCCATCTTATCTAGGTGATCCTTTGGAACTCTACGTGCCGGCCCGGGCTTTGCGGTCGCAGGATGCTGGACTTCTCTGTGTTCCCAGGGTGAAGAAGAAGTCAGCAGGTCAAAGAGCCTTCTCGTATTGTGCACCCACCCTGTGGAACAGTCTTCCTGCAACCGTGAGGCAGTCTGAGTCTGTGGACATTTTTAAGTCAAGACTCAAAACCTATTTTTATTCTCTTTCTTATGGATAGTTTTTATTTTTATTTGTTTTATTCTTTTACTTCTGTTTTTATTTATGTATTTGAATTTTTAAATTTTTAATTATTTACTCAATTTTATGTTGACTTGTTTTATGTAAGGCGCCTTGAGATGGCTTTTGCTGTGATTTGGTGCATTATAAGCTAATTCAATTCAATTCAATTCAGTTAATTCGGCCAGAACTTAAGCAGTGGATTCGGTATTCGGCAGAACCTTAAAAATCAGGATTCGGTACATCTCTAGTTGTTCTCATCCTCCAAACACGGCGAGTGGAGTTGATCCCCAAAAGCTCTATTTTGGTCTCATCTGACCACATGACCTTCTCCCATGTAGAGGTGGGCAATACCGGAAATTTTGGTTTTGATCCAATACCAAGTAAATACAGGCCCAGTATTTCCACTTTTTCATATTTAAGCTTCGTAGATCCAAAGGATCCAAAACACCTAGGATAGAATTTTGCCAAACATGACAACAAAATGCTTTATTATTACAATCAACATTTTTGTTTAAAAAAATATCTCAACACAACTTAAAACAAAATCTCCTGAGGTAGAGGGCTGACAAACCACAATAAAAGGGTGCGCTGCTCTGTGTTGTGTGACACAGCGCAGCGCTGCTGTTACAGACAGAGAATAGACTTGATGAATCTGCATGCACACCAGTCAGTGCGTGCAGGAGAGAAAAAAGCTTGAGTATTGATCTTTTTACACAAGGATAGTTCAGTATCAATACCAATATTATCAATATTAGGATCGATCCGCCCACGTCTACTCCCATGCCATGCTCTGGATCATCCAGATGGTCATTGGTGAACTTTAAACGGGCCTGGACATGTGCTGGCTTGAGCAGGGGGACCTTGCTGCCTTGCAGGATTTTAAACCATGACAGCATCATGTGTTACTAATGTAATTTTTGTGACTGTGGTCCCAGCTCTCTTCAGGTCATTGACCAGGTCCTCCTGTGTAATTCTGGACTTTCTCAGAATCATCCGTAGCCCATGAGGTGAGATCTTACATGGAGCCCCAGACCAAGGAAGACAGACGGTCATCTTGTGTTTCTTCCACTTTCTAATAAATAATCATAACAGTTGTTGTCTTCTCATCAAGCTGCTCGCCTGTTGTCCTGTAGTCCATCCCAGCCTTGTGCACGTCTACAGTTTTGTCCCTGGTGTCCTTAGACAGCTCTTTGGTCTTGGCTATGGTGGACAGGTTGGAGTGTGATTGATTGAGTGTGTGAACAGGTGTCTTTTATACAGGTAACAAGTTCAAACAGGTGCAATTAATACAGGTAAAGAGTTCAGAATAAGAATAAGAAAAATTAACAGGTCTGTGAGAGAGAATTCTTGCTGGTTGGTAGGTGATCAAATACTTATTTCATGAAATAAAATGAAAACGAATTATTAAAAAATAATACAGTGTGATTTTCTGTTTTGTTTTGTTTTTGTTTTTTATATTCTGTCTCTCACAGTTGAAGTGTACCTTACAGACCTCTCCATTCTTTGTCGGTGGGAAAACTTGCAAAATTGACAGTGGATAAAATAATTATTTACCCCTATATATATATATATATATATATATGTGTGTGTGTGTGTGTGTGTGTGTGTGTGTGTGTGTGTGTGTGTGTGTGTGTGTGTGTGTGTGTGTGTGTGTGTGTGTGTTTGTATACACTGTATAAAATGTTTTCTGGTGGCCATCAAGGTCACTGATGTTTGTAATTTGGAGAGATATTTTATGTTTAACTTGCAAATTTGAAATAATGTCCAAAGACAAAACGTCCGCACACCGCTGGCCTGTGAAAGTGTCCAAAATGAATGTGACTGTCCCATTAGCTGAAAAACATAATGCAGTCTCATAACATCTTGCTCTATGGAGCTTATAAAGGCCCACCCCTTATATACATACATACATATACGAGGTCTATTAGAAAAGTATCCGACCTTATTATTTTTTTCAAAAACCATATGGATTTGAATCACGTGTGATTACATCAGACATGCTTGAACCCTCGTGGGCATGCGAGAGTTTTTTCACGCCTGTCGGTTACGTCATTCGCCTGTGGGCAGTCTTTGAGTGAGGAGTCGTCCACCCGCTCGTCGATTTTTTTCATTGTTTAGGAATGGCTCAGAGACTGTTGCTTTGTTTGATAAAAATTTTTTCAAAACTGTAAGGCACAACTGAGTGGACACCATTCAATAAATTCAGCTGGTTTTCGGTAAAAATTTTAACGGCTGATGAGAGATTTTGGTCTGGTAGTGTCGCTTTAAGGACGGTCCACGGCGCCTGACGGCGATCTGCGCTTCGAGGCGGCAGCGTCTCGCCGTTTCAAGTTGAAAACTTCCACATTTCAGGCTCTGTTGACCCAGTAAGTCGTCAGAGAACAGAGAACTTTCAGAAGAAGTCGGCATGAGGAGTTTATTCGGACATTCCATTGTTAACGGTCATTTTGTAATGAAAGAACGTGCGGGCAGAGTCGCATGTCGGGCCGGACCCGACCGCGGGGAGTCGCGGCAGGAAAAACACCTCCGTTGGAAATCTTAACGGGCAAGTTGGAACATGCCCAAGCTGTTAAACAATTTCTCAGTTACTCACTTGTTGAAAGCCATTAAAAGCCGCCTGAATTCTACAAATGGTTTTCAACACGGAGGTGTTTTTCCTGTCGCGGCGATTTCCTGTCACAGATTTGCCGAGTCGTCACGGAAACGACTCGGCGAATTTGCGCGTACGTCTTTCATTAAAAAAATGTCCTTAAACAGTGGAATGTCCGCATAAATTCCTCATGCCGGCCTCTTCTGAATCTTCTCTGTTCTCTCACGATGTCCTGGGTGAATTAAGCCTTAAATTAGGATGTTTTCAGCTCGAAACAGGCCGACGACAGCGCCTGGAAGCGCTGCAGGACGTCCCGCTCCGTGGGAAGTCCTTACACTGACAGAAACACCCCATAATCTCTCATCAGCCGTTAAACTTTTCACAGAAAACCAGCTTAATTTCTCGAATAGTGTCCACTCGGATATTCCTCACAGGTCCAGAAAAAATTTTGATAAAGCAACGCGCGCCGTCTCGAGCAGCGTGTGAAACAAAGGAATTCAGCCGAGAGGGCGGGACCACATCTCACTCAAGGCCTGCCCACAGGGAAATGACGTCACCGACACGCGTGAAAAAACTCACGCATGCGCACGAGGGTTCAAGCATGATTGGTGTAATCGCATGTCATTCAAATCCATATAATTAAAAAAAAAAATAAAAGGGTCGGTTTATTATCTAAGAGACCTCGTATACACATTACCAACCCCCAGAGCAAGCACACAGGCAACAGTGGTAAGGAAAAACTCCCTCTGATGTATTGAGGAAGAAACCTCAATCAGACCAGACTCTAAGAGGTGACCCTTTGCTTGGGCCATTTTACAAATACGTACATTTAACAACACAAACTCAAATCCCATTATCATAAACATACATATATATATATATATTTATATACTCAACAACAATATAAACGCAACACTTTTGGTTTTGCTCCCATTTTGTATGAGATGAACTCAAAGATCTAAAACTTTTTCCACATACACAATATCACCATTTCCCTCAAATATTGTTCACAAACTAGTCTAAATCTGTGATAGTGAGCACTTCTCCTTTGCTGAGATAATCCATCCCACCTCACAGGTGTGCCATACCAAGATGCTGATTAGACACCATGATTAGTGCACAGCTGTGCCTTAGACTGCCCACAATAAAAGACCACTCTGAAAGGTGCAGTTTTATCACACAGCACAATGCCACAGAGGTCGCAAGATTTGAGGGAGCGTGCAATTGGCATGCTGACAGCAGGAATGTCAACCAGAGCTGTTGCTCGTGTATTGAGTGTTCATGTCTCTACCATAAGCCGTCTCCAAAGGTGTTTCAGAGAATTTGGCAGTACATCCAACCAGCCTCACAACCGCAGACCACGTGTAACCACACCAGCCCAGGACCTCCACATCCAGCATGTTCACCTCCAAGATCGTCTGAGACCAGCCACTCGGACTGCTGCTGAAACAATCGGTTTGCATAACCAAAGAATTTCTGCACAAACTGTCAGAAACCGTCTCAGGGAAGCTCTTCTGCATGCTCGTCGTCCTCATCGGGGTCTCGACCTGAGTCCAGTTCGTCGTTGTATCCGACTTGAGTGGGCAAATGCTCACATTCTCTGGCATTTGGCACGTTGGAGAGGTGTTCGCGTCACGGATGATGCAAAGGAGATGTGTTGCACTACATGAGGCAAATGGTTTTCACACCAGATACTGACTGGTATCCCCCCCAATGAAACAAAACTGCACCTTTCAGAGTGGCCTTTTATTGTGGGCACTCTAAGGCACACCTGTGCACTAATCATGGTGTCTAATCAGCATCTTGGTATGGCACACCTGTGAGGTGGGATGGATTATCACAGCAAAGGAGAAGTGCTCACTATCACAGATTTAGACTGGTTTGTGAACAATATTTGAGGGAAATGGTGATATTGTGTATGTGGAAAAAGTTTTAGATCTTTGAGTTCATCTCATACAAAATGGGAGCAAAACCAAAAGTGTTGCGTTTATATTTTTGTTGAGTATATACATACATATACAAGGTCTGTTAGAAAAGTATCGGACCTTTTTATTTTTTTGCAAAAACCTGATGGATTTGAATCACGTGTGCTTGCATGAGCCAACCTTGAACCTTCGTGCGCATGCATGAATTTTTTCACGCCTGCCTATTGCGTCAGTTGCTGGCAAGCAGCATTTGTGTGAGGTTGTGTGTAGTGCTCTCGGCGGATTTTCATTGCAAGGAAAATGACGGAACGACTGGAGCAGCGCCGCATCAAATTTTGCCAGAAACTGGGCGACAGCCAGGTGGAAACCATTCGTAAGATTCAGACGGCTTTTGGTGGCTTTTCAGTCGTGTGACTATCCCAGAAATTGTGGAACAGGTGGGCATCATTTTTTGGAGTCCAGCATGTCCTGTGAGACTTCAACACAAAGTTGCTTTTGCTCCACCATCAGCAGCTTTGGCACGAATTTTGCCGCCACTCTTTTCATGGCCAAATCTTCTGTCACAGTGGAATGTGCTGAAAAAGTGCTGATGTCCACCTCTTCCACAATTTCTCTGATAGTCACACGATGGTCCCGCATCACCACAGCATTCACTTTGGAAATGATCCTGTCATTTCAGCATGTTAATGGCCGCCCGGAGCGTGGCTTGCTCTCCACCATTGTGCAGACATCTTTAAACCAGTTGTACCGCTCCTTAATCTGTGTGATGCCCATAGGATTGTCACTGAAAGCGTCTGAATCTTACGAATGGTTTCCACCTGGCTGTCGCCCAGTTTCTGGCAAAATTTGATTCAGTAGCGCTGCTCCAGTCGTTCCGTCATTTTCCTTGCAATGAAAATCCATTGAGAGCACTACACACCACCTCACACAAATGCTGCTTGCCAGCAAATGACGCAATCGACAGGCGTGAAAAAATTCACGCATGCGCACGAAGGTTCAAGGTTGGCTCATGCAAGCACATGTGATTCAAATCCATCAGGTTTTTGAAAAAAAAAAAAGGTCTGATACTTTTCTAACAGACCTCGTACATACACATATACATACATGCACATACACAAATGAATGTTACTGAACAAGTTCACAATTACAACTGATAACACAAAACTCATCGTACTTCATTTGATACATATCTTGAAAACATCTTTTTTTTTATATTGATTCTTAAACTGATTGATATTTGGACATCGTTTGAGTTCATCCATCAGGTTATTCCATAATCTGGGGCCACACATGGAGACACAGAAACCTTTCCTGGTTGTCCGAGTGGTGGCAATTTTAAAATGATGCAAGCCCCGTAAATTATATTTTCCCTCTCTCTCAGTAAAATATTCTTGAATTCTAAATGGCACTTATTTTTCACTTTGTACATTAATTGAACAGTCTTGAAAAAAATCAGATCATTTTAATATTTGAGATTTAATGAACAATGGGTTGGTGTGGTCTCGATAACCTGCATCACGAATTGTCCTTAATGCTCTTTTTTGAAGAATGAATAATGGTTTCAATGTAGTTTTGTAATTGTTGCCCCAAACGTCAGCACAATAAGTCAAGTAGGGTGCAACCAATGAACAATACAGAGTATGTAGTGCTCTGCAATCAAGAACATGCTTTACTTTATTTAATACTGCATTGTTTTACATCTTGGCAGCCACAGCCAAAGTTATGTTGCTGCATACACAGGTGTATACACAGATCTATAATAGCCTCCTAAGCTTATCCTAGGTGCTACAATAGTCCAGCAAACAAGCTATAGCTGTTAGCTTAAAAAGGAGTTTGCTGTGTCGTCATAAGACAGAAAACCATATTTACACCAAGTCAAAATGCAGCATTGCTAATGCTAATGCTATTTAGATTTCCTCCCTGTACGCTCACCTCACAACACAAGTAGGGCCCCGCTAATGAAGAAAGGCTCCGCCTCCCAGTATTGCCTGACTTTTGACCTTCCTTAGTGACTAAAAATCATATTTTGTGACCAATGACAAATCTGGTGACTTTTATTACACACAAACTGGTCAGTTTGTAAATACTTTGTTGAATTCAATACAATTAAATCACACAACAGTAAATAAATAAGTAAATAAAGAAATAAATAAAACAAAATTGTCAAAATGACCCCCCCCCCCACCCCTCCAAAATGAACAAAAACAAGGAAAACAAACAAATAATAATAACATTAATAATAATAACACAGCCTTCAGAATTGAACAGGATGCCATCCAGATTTCTGCAATATGCAAATTAAACATGATTACATCATCGCATAATTTAGTGACGTTTATCGTCATTTCAGAGCGCTAATAACAGCTGCTGCTGGCATTTTTTTATTTTTGCAACACTGGTCCTGTCCTTATGTTACAGTGAATATCGACACCTTAATGGTCAGGCAGAAGACAAGTGTTTTCAAACTCCATAAGGGTGAGTTTTGAGAACAGCAGCCAAGTACAACCCCAGTTCCAATGAAGTTGGGACGTTGTGTGAAATATAAATAAAAACAGAATACAATGATTTGCAAATCCTCTTCAACCTATATTCAACTGAATACACCACAAAGACAAGAAATTTAATGTTCAAACTGATAAACTTTATTGTTTTTGTGCAAATATTTCACACAACATCCCAACTTCATTGGAATTGGGGTTGTAAACGTGATCTCTACAAATATTACAGCGCTGTTAATGCTCAGTCTCTGACGCTGCTGGTAGCAAAGTTAAACAAGAGCAGTCAAAGATCTCTGATGTCCAACAATCCAGATCCAGATCACCTCTTCCATACCCTAATATCTATCAGTGGTGCACATTTGGTGAGAATCTGTGAAGTAGTTTTGACGTAAACTTTCAAAGCCTAAAAAAGTAAAATCTTGATCCAGAATCTGTATCCAGATCTGGATCACTTCCAAAATTCAGTGAAGTCTTCCATGCCCTAATATCTATCTGTGATGAAAATTTTGTCATAATCTGTGCAGTAGTTTTGACATAATCCTGCTAACAGACAGACAGACAAATCAATCAATAAATAAATAAATGCTGATGATGTTATTACGTCCTTGGCGGACATAATAACATCTCACATAACTCATGTTGCTGATGGTGCTTCAGAATAAAACCAATAGGGCCAGCATCACTCCCAAGACTTTTACTGTGAAAGGCACAGTGGCATTATTACCTATAATTCTTGTTACTGACAGCGTTGGTAAAAATTGTTTGAGCACTGGTATCAGAAAAAACCAAAGTGATACCCAGTTCCATTGTTCATGGGTCACTTTGTCCTGTATAGGTTCTTAGGCTGTCACGGGGGCACTGTGGGATTGTGTGTTGATAGCAAATGTTTTTCATGTCTCTCAGGTCATGTCGGAGGGGCCCTTAGCTGAATTTTGCTTGGGGCCCCAGAAAGGTTAGCTCTGGCTCTGCACTCCGTCACTTCATGAAATAATGCTGCAGAAATCGACGTCCCATCTCTTCTAATTCTCATTTTAAATACTGATGAAGCTGAACACACAGTTACACTGTCCTTGTTTAACTCAATTCATATTTATTGTGTCATTCAAAACCTGTGTTCACACAAACACTTACTTCATTAAATGCTGTTATTTTACAAAGGAATTTGGCTGATTTGAAAATTAACCTGATTTGCCACATTTAGGTGTACCTGTAACATTATTTATCAACAGAAACAAGAACAAATAGAACACAAGACCTCCCAGCAGGTGTACACAGGGTCCAAGCCCCATACAGCTTTACTCACTGGCTATCATGAAAAACAGGTGGGTTTTGGTGAATTTTTGAATTTTTGAGTGGAAGACATTTCCCAGTGTGGACTGCTGTTATAGCTCATTCCCACTTTATGTAATGATCACCAAATTTTAGGATTCAACTCAGATGTGATCCACAATCACACCACCTTAAATTTGTGCAATTCTGTGCACATATTCAGATTATTCTTTTTCCGTTGGCGGCGCCCTCTTGTGGACTTATTTCTACCAAATTTGGTAGACAATCTTTGCTGATTTTTATGCATCATTGTGCAAATTTCCATGTTTATCTCAGTTACCGGGGAAAGATATGCAAGACCTTGGGCACTTTTTGAGCTTTCACGCTCAAATAAGTAAATCACTAAGGGCACTTGGGCAAGGTCCTTAATCCCCTAGTTGCTCCCGGTGTGTAGTGAGCACCTTGTATGGCAGCACCCTGACATCGGGGTGAATGTGAGGCATTATTTGTAAAGCGCTTTGAGCGTCAGATGTAGATGGAAAAGCGCTATATAAATGCAGTCCATTTAAATCCTCTATTCTGCTGCACTGATGCATTTGATCTGATGATTAGAGGAAGAAAATGGAGCCGAAACCCATCGTGTCGTTGCTCCACATTTACAAAAATACTTTTTTAGTCTGATGAAAATACACACAGGATCTCTTCTTGGTTCTGGTACTGGATAGCACAGTACTCAGGATCTAAGAACCATCAAATGATTACAGAGGTTTTGCAACAAAACACCAACACTGTGAATATAATTCTTAAATTTTGAAGCCTTAAAATTAAGGGTTCCTGTGTAAAAACAGCTGTAATCAATAGATCTTCACTGATTTTACCCTCAAATTAAAGCTGCAAGTCTCCGGTTAAACCGTGCCGTCATGGTTTTATTTCACTGTGGCAACACACGGAGCCCAAATGACAACGGCGGCATCAGTGTCCAATTAATTAGGGACGTGACTGTGTTTGTGTGAGTGCACACACAAACACAGAGATGAGTTATAAATATCGTTGAGCAACTCAAAGCGAACGGTTTCTTTCCCCGAGCTGCTGTCCCACATATTCACTCAGCTGAGCCGAACCTTCGTGTGTGAGTGACAGCCAGGTGATCAGCGCCGAGCGTGCTCCGGCGCTCTGCACGCCGCCGCGGCACCTCACATCCCTGCGTAACCATGGCAGCAATGTGTTGGGAAAAGCTATATTAGACACCGAGTCCCAAACACAACGATGACGTCTTCACATTGGTGAGACGAGAAGCACTTTAATTCCTCCTGCAGGCCGAAGTTGTCTTCTGCAGTGTTTTCAGCAAAGAAAATATATGACACATTAGAATGTAATCTGATTATTAAAAAACACAGAATGAAAAAAATCAATTTCAGCAAACATCACAAATGCTATTACATGCTCTAATGTAATCTGATTATTAAAAAAAATCAACATGTCAAAGTGCGAGCCACGCCCCCATCATGTCTATGTAAGTCACACCCCCTCTGCAGCATTATCAGCAAATAAAATGAATTGGATGTTGTAATGTAAACACACAAAACTAAACAACATCCAGTGTAAAAAAAAAAAAAAAAAAAAATCAACAGTCAAGTCTAGGTGCAAGTCACGGCCCCATCAAACCTGAAGCCACACTCCTATTTGGATCTCAAAGTTCACAAGTGTCCATCAGTCTGTTGTTCAAATGTGTTGCTGTTTCCTGACATTAACAGAACTGCCTATGAGTAATTTTGTGACATTCCGGAATATTTATTTTCCTGTATCCATCATTCCCGCTGTCACCCCTCCTTCTGTTCCTTTAAAGGTGTACGGCCACTCAGCTTTTTAAGATTTAAGGCATAAAAAGAATTTTCTTTGACACCATGATAATTTTATTTATTAGCCTGCAGCCTTTAGGGAATTCTTAATGTGACATTAACACTTCTTGTCTCAGAGTGATGCTGAAAAACTAATTCATGCATTTATTTCCTCTAGGCTGGACTATTGTAATTCATTATTATCAGGTTGTCCTAAAAGTTCCCTAAAAAGCCTTCAGTTAATTCAAAATGCTGCAGCTAGAGTGCTGACGGGGACTAGAAGGAGAGAGCATATCTCACCCATATTGGCCTCTCTTCATTGGCTTCCTGTTAATTCTAGAATAGAATTTAAAATTCTTCTTCTTACTTATAAGGTTTTGAATAATCAGGTCCCATCTTATCTTAGGGACCTCATAGTACCATATCACCCCAATAGAGCGCTTCGCTCTCAGACTGCAGGCTTACTTGTAGTTCCTAGGGTTTGTAAGAGTAGAATGGGAGGCAGAGCCTTCAGCTTTCAGGCTCCTCTCCTGTGGAACCAGCTCCCAATTCAGATCAGGGAGACAGACACCCTCTCTACTTTTAAGATTAGGCTTAAAACCTTCCTTTTTGCTAAAGCTTATAGTTAGGGCTGGATCAGGTGACCCTGAACCATCCCTTAGTTATGCTGCTATAGACGTAGACTGCTGGGGGGTTCCCATGATGCACTGTTTCTTTCTCTTTTTGCTCTGTATGCACCACTCTGCATTTAATCATTAGTGATCGATCTCTGCTCCCCTCCACAGCATGTCTTTTTCCTGGTTCTCTCCCTCAGCCCCAACCAGTCCCAGCAGAAGACTGCCCCTCCCTGAGCCTGGTTCTGCTGGAGGTTTCTTCCTGTTAAAAGGGAGTTTTTCCTTCCCACTGTAGCCAAGTGCTTGCTCACAGGGGGTCGTTTTGACCGTTGGGGTTTTACATCATTATTGTATGGCCTTGCCTTACAATATAAAGCGCCTTGGGGCAACTGTTTGTTGTGATTTGGCGCTATATATAAAAAAAAAATTGATTGATTGATTGATTGAATACAATCAAAGTTTGAATTGTCAAGAAAAAAACTGAAGGCTAAATTTTAAGGACATGGGGGCTTCCACAGAGTTGCTTGAGGGATTCTAGGAAGGACATGATGACAGCCAATCAGAGTAGAGAGGCACCGTGATGTCACTGGCTGGTCTATTTCTACCTGCTAATCCAACATGGCAGAAAATGCTCCAAAACCGCAGCGTTTCTGTGTAAATCGAACGTTTCTCATAAATTATGTAAAAGCTAGTGAGAAATAAACAGCTCTAAAACTGAAAACGCTGTTTTTTTGTAACCTGATAACACCTCTGGGGTTATTTACAGACATCTCACAGACATCACCGTTTCACACTATGTGCACGGGTATCTCTCGCGGTCAAAGGTAACGTCTGGTTACCTTTAACGCAATGCTAAAATAACGCAATGCTAAAATACCCTCGGCCTTATGAGCCTTGTGTTCTTTATAATTTGCAGTTGTTTAATTCATTATTAAGATCCTATAGTCTTCAGTCTTGAAGTTCTCAAAAGGAAAGCAGGTTTGACTTATAGTTTTGATTTATAAACCAAATTGATCCGGATAGTTTAATGACATTAATGTCAACTCTGTCATTTGTACAAAGTGAAAATATAACACATATCTTTTAATTTTAAAATAATGCACAAATTCTGAAGTTTTGATCATTAACACAGATGCCAAACTGCATTATGGGTGAATTGAACTGAGCCGGCAATTACTAATTGTTGATTCATTTAACCAACATAAAACCTAACGTGTGTGTTGGTTTAATTACACATAAATGTGCATTTGTAAAATATGTCATTTTTTTCATCCATCCATCATCCATTTTCTTCCGCTTCACCCGAGGTCGGGTCGCGGGGGCAGCAGCTCAAGCACAGCCGCCCACGGTTCCTGATCCACACACACCTCCCCAGCTTCTCCGGGGGAACCCCGAGGCATTCCCAAGCCAGCTGTGAGGTGTAGTCCCTCCAGCGTGTCCTGCGTCTTCCCCGGGGCCTCCTCCTGATGGGACGTGCCCGGAACACCTCTTCAGCGAGGCGTCCAGGGGGCATCCAAAAAAAAGACATTTGCAAAACTGAAAGCTGAAAATTCTGTTTAAGTTGTGATATAGCCAGGTGTCATTCACACTGCCATGCAGTTGATGGCAGTGTTCTATGCACTTTGACCCATGCAGTTCGGCATCTATGTGTGTTAATATGTTCAAAACTTCAGAATTAGTGCATTATTGTAAAATTAAAAGGTATGTGTTATATTTTCACTTTGTACAAATGACAGACATTGACATTAATGTAGTTAAACTATCTGAATTAATTTGTCTTATAAATCAAAACCATAAGTCAAACCTGCTTTCCTTTTCAAGACGTCTGCTTCACGGCTGGACCACTGTATGCTGTAAAGGATAAGATGCTTCCCTACAGCAGTGGGCAGGGCACACAAACACAGAAGCACTGACTCATTGGCTGTGTTTGGGTTTGTGATTGCTTTTGATTCTGTTTCTATCAGCATCCTTGGCAGTGTTTAAACTCAAAATCGGCTTGTCAGTGGCTAAGAGTGTACCGGAGACAATACTGAAAGTTAATGGTTAGCTGTAGCTGCCGATAAATTTTTGGGTGGTTTAGCATTATAAAAGATAACTTTTCAGTTAGTAGATTAGCGGTTATCGAAGCTAACTTTTTGGTTAGCTGTGCCCACCACTGTTGTGACTTTACCATGCTAACATCCATGAAATGTCTTGTAAATAGGTTCAGAGGTGTTATTAGGTTCTAATAACAGCATTTTCAGTTTTAGAAGTGTATCTGACTAGCTTTTACATAATATATGAGAAACGTGAATATAAACACAGAAAACAAAGCAGTTTTAGAGAGACCAGCCACTGTCGTCACAGTGTAGCTCTACTCTGATTGACTGTCACCCCTGCCACTCAAAAACAAACTGAACAGATTGAAACAGAATGTGACATTTTAACCTCTTAAAATAGGTCAAGGTTAGCCATTTTTGAACTTGTTCAAGGTCTGTGTCCCAAGACCCTGGTGCACAGACAGATGGACAGATGGACGCAAAGCCTTCGCAGTACCCAGTGGCCATATTTGATGGCCTTCGGTAATTAAATGTTCATTACAGAATTCCCTCCAGATATATATGTTCTCTTCATTAAACTGAGCTGTAATTTTACAAGACTGTTCTAAAATAAACTGACATTATAATGCTGTGATTTCAACAGAAACTAAATTTTGTCAGTTTAGTGAAATTTGGGCGGTCCTAATACTTTTTAAGTCCTACATTTCCCAGAATGCCTTTCTCCAGTCCACTGACTCAGGCCGGAAGATAAAATATTTTAATTTTCTTTCTGTGTGTACAAAGAAGCTCCTTTATTGTGATGATCTGGTGTTTGCTGTTGATGTTTAGAAGGTTAGAGTCAAAAAGAAAAACTGCCAGAAGCTGATTTTCTAACAGCGATTGTTGTGTGAAAATCAGTGTGTCGGTTTGTTTTCTGGAACGTGTGACACACAAAGTCTGGATAGAGTCCAGAAAATGTAAAAAAAAAATCACACTCGAGCAACCAGGGATTATATAATTAAACACAATGAGTGTTTCATTGCTGAGAAAGATGAATTACAGCAGGTTTTTGTTTTAAATCTCATTTGTCTTTCATATTTTCTTGTTCCATTCATACTTCCACTTTAATGTTTTCTGGAATTTTTTTTGTTTTTGTGTCAGATTAGTTTCATATCAAGATTTGCTCCTTTTTACATAAATCAGTTTGTTCACTGATCGTTTCAGTGAGGACAACCAGACCGAAGGGGGGGGGGGGGGGGGGGTGTGGCCTGAAAATACCTCATCGGTAATGCGACAATTTAGGAACATGTTATGTTTGTTTGTTTGTTTGTTTGTTTTTCCCCACTGTTGATTGCATAAATCATTTTCTGCTCAGAAAATGTGATTTATGCACTTGTATTCCAATTTTTCACATGTTTTCCGCTAATTTGACCTTTGACAGGTAAGAAACCAGGTCACCCAGTTTGGGGTCCGTGAGCCATGTTTGGTCTGCCGTCTTTTTCATTTGGCCCGTGGCGTTGCTCAGCATGATGCTAATGGCAAAACAGGTTTTCAGTCTTTTAAGGCTTGCTACAGTTCCATATCTGACCACAATTTTACATGTTGAAATTGTGTGGGAGTTCAGGCCCTGAGAGAACTCGGCCCAGGATAGGAACTTGTCCCGGGTTAGGGGTTAGGGTTTGGAGGAGGGGTTGGAGTAAGGTTAGGGTTGGGTTTGGAGTATGTGTCAGGTTAGGGTTAGGATTAGGGCTTTGGTTAGGGTTAAGGTTAGGGTAAGGAGTAGGGGTTGGGTTAGGGTTTAACAGGAGTAGGAGTTGGGTTAGGGTTAAGATTAGGAGTAGGAGTCGGGGTAGGGGTAAGGTTAGGAGTAGGAGTCGGGGTAGGGGTAAGATTAGGAGTAGGAGTCGGGGTAGGGTTAGGATTGGGAGTAGGGGTTGGGTTAGGGTTAAGGTTAGTAGTAGTGGTTGGGTTAGGATTACGGTTAGGAATTGGAGTAAGGTTAGGGTTAGGAGTAGGGGCTGGGTTAGGGTTAAGGTTAAGATGAGGAGTAGGAGTCGGGGTAGGAGTAAGGTTAGGGTTAGGAGTAGGGTTATTGTTCAGAGTAGGGTTGAGGTAGGGTTGGGATTAGGGGTTAGGGTTAGGGATAAGAATAAGGTTAGGGTTAGGAGTTGGAGTAGGAGTAGGTTTATTTTAGGAGTAGGGGTTGGGGTTGGATTAGGGTTAAGGTTAGGAGTTGGGACAGGGGTAGGGTTAAGGCTAGGAATAGGAGTAAGGTTAGGGTTAGGAGTAGGAGTAGGAGTAGCGGTTGGGGTAGGGCTGAAGTTAGCCGCAGGCCTTGTTGGCATTGGGTTGACTTCTCCTGTATCCCTGTGAGGTTTCAGTGATGATCACCCTGTATTTGAGTGAGCACTGCCATCTAGTGGACTCGGATAAAAATGCCCTACCAGATATTTATTAAGGATGTTTTGCCATCACTACGTCATTAAAAATCTTACACGACACAGACATTAAAAAGGAATTCACAGTATTTCCTGTGAAATACTGGAGCTGTTGGTGAAATGCTGTTGTCCGTGCATTAATGGTAAATGTCCACCATTTCAAGAACTTTGGGACATGAGGACGACTTTTCTGTCTTTAGTGAAGTAAATGTTACACAAAAAGAAACATGGAAGGAGACTGCAGAGAATTCTTCCATTGCATTAGCTTTAGATTTCAAGTGTTCATCTTGTAGTAAATACAATGGGCCTCGTGTATCAACGTTGTGCACTTGTGGCGTAAATTTACGGTGTAAATTTGAAGTACACCAAAGTTGCCGTGACATGTATGAAGCAGTGCGCACCTGCCCATTTCCGGCGTACGCCTGACGTGACCTTGATAAATGCGGCGGGTGAAAACAATCGTAATTATAATAAACACGCCCATAAATATTCAGACTCCTCTTCAGACACACCCTCATTTTACGACATGGAAGCCAGGAAGACTTTTCTCTCGTGTGTAAACACTCTCAAAGTTCAAGCCTTAGTAGAAAAATAAGACCAACCTGTTTTCAGGCACAAACATTTGTTTGAGAAATAAAAATAGAACGTTTTCCTATAAATAATTATGATGGCTTTTAGAACTAATGAATTTAATTTTAACGATCAACGTACGAGGTCGGACACATAAGAAATTATTAATAGTGACTGACCAGTATTTCACAGATCACGCCTCTGCGTCCTGACGCTGCGCCTTTTTCCACTCACACCTGGCTGCAGGTGTTTGTTTCCGAGTGAAAAACACAGTTATGAGTAGTTGTTGGCGCTCTTTTTTCTTTTGGGCGAGAAGATTCTTATAAACAGACATGCAGAACACTGTAAAAAAAAAAAGGCATGCAAAATTGGACTAAAAACTCGGCGAGGCCGCGAAAGGTGAACCGCGTTATAGCGAGGGACCACTGTATTCTCTTTTCACGTCAATAATTCTTGACATGTGGATATTTGCTCGCTCAATTAATAAGACACGCCTAATTTTTCAGATTTCTTTATTTTTAAATTTTATTTCTTTATTTATTTTATTGTGACAAACGAATGGAGACAACAAAACCTGATTGCAGCACGGGCGAAGGGAATGACAAAACTACAGTTGTAATTATCAATTTCATAGTCTAAAACGATCACACCACATAAAGTTAAGCTCAGCGCTGCTCTGGCTCCAGGCTCTGGAGAAAAAGGCGAGCAGCGCTTTCTTTGCAGTCAGCGCTGTGGCCACGGATCGTGCTCGAGACCAACAATCCCGCAAAAGCGGGATTTGTATTGATTATTATGTAGTATAATCAGGAAAGTGTTATTTATGTAACATATGCATTGATTTGTATGATGGCACTGTTTATCATGTTGATCATTTACATTTTTATGTGGATTCCAGCGCTGGTTCATTTTCACCTCTCGACCTGGTGTATATTTTCAGCGCAGCGTACGCCAACGACCACAATGATAAATGCCAAGTAGCGCAGCCGTTTTGGCGTACACCCCATATACGCTCAAATATCGCCGTACGCAACGTTGATACATGAGGCCCACTGTGACATACTTTGACATAACATTAAAATGTATTAGCACGTGGTCCTCCACAAAGATTCATTTTTGGCACCTTCATAGGAGAGACAACAGGGGGTGCTCACGTTTCACCGGACTGGAGCAGATTGATGGTTATTATAGAGATGCGGGTCTGGACTGGTTGTCTGCCTGAGTGGTTGCCATCCAGACCCAAGACTGAAAGAATGAGTGAATGAAATCTATCTTTGGAACATGTAAACAGATTATCGTTTCCATGGTGTCGTGGATACAGACTTGACTTGACTTGACTGGAAAGAATTTGGGCACCTCTGCTTCAAAAAAATAATTTTGTTGTCAAGTGCTGTCATCAGTTATCAAATTTAATAAATAATACAAATAATAAGATATGTTGTTGCTACAAGGGGTTTATTAAGAGATGAAAATAAACAGGATTGTCAAAGCCATTTAAGCTTTGACCTCCACAGCGGCTCTAATTCTCAGAAGCTGCAGAGAGATTCAGGGAGAGAGAGAGCGAGAGAGAGAGAGAGAAGATTTAGTTTCATAGAATAATGTGTTTCAGTTTAGTGAAATTTATGGAATTATGACCTGAAGATAATTCAGTGACATAACGAGATTTAGTACCAGGACGTTTGAGTTTTATTCTACACCTTTTCTGTCAGTAACATTCAGACACGTCCATTTCTGCATCACCTGTTTGTACACAGTGTTGGAAGTTTTAGCAACTTCTTGTTCTTGTTCTTCTTCTTTTTTGGGCTGCTCCCATTAGGGGGCGCCACAGTAGATCAATCGTTTCCATCTCACCCTGTCCTCTGTATCTTCCTCTGTCTCACCAGCCACCTGCATGTCCTCCCTCAGCACATCCATAAACCTCCTCTTTGACATCTTCAGCTCTGCCTTCTGTCTTTTTGTTAGTGCCACCGTCTCTAAGCCGTCCAACATAGCTGGTCTCACTACTGTCTTGTAAGCTTCCCCTTCACTCCTGCTGATATTCTTCAGTCACAAATCAATTTTGCCACCTTTCTCCACCCTGCCTGCACTCTCTTCTTCACCTCTCTACCACACTCTCATTTACTTTGGACAGTTGACCCCAAGTATTTAAACTCATCTACTTTCACCACTTCTACTCCTTGTAACTGCACTATTCCACTGGGCTCCCTCTCATTAACACACATGTACTCAGTCTCCTCCACATTTCAGGCTCTATTGATCCAGGACGTCAAGAGAGAACAGAGAAGTTTCAGAAGAAGTCGGTTTCATCGATAAAATGCTGAAACCGTGGAAAATGTGGAGGTTTTCAGCTTGAACAGGCTGACGACGGCGGCTGAGAGCGCTGAGCGACGTCTCGCACCGTGAAAAGTCCTTAAAGCGACAGAATCACCTCAAAATCTCTCATCAGCCGTTAAAATTTTCACTGAAAACCAGCTTAATTTTTCGAACCGTGTCCACTTCGATGTGTCTCACAGGTTTAGAAAAAATTTTGATCAAACAAAGCGCCAGTCTCTCAGCAACTTCTCAGACAAAGGAATTCCGACGAGGGGCTGGACGACTCCTCCCACAAGGAGTGCTCACAGGCGAATGATGTCACCGACAGGCGTGGAAAAACTCACGCATGCGCACGAGGGTTCAAGCATGTCTGACGTAAAAACATATGAATGAAATCCATATAGTTTTTGAAAAAAATAAAAAGGACCGTTACTTTATTGACAGCCCTTGTGTATATATATATATATATATATATATATATATATATATATATATATATATATATATATATACTCAACAAAAATATAAACGCAACACTTTTGGTTTTGCTCCGATTTTGTATGAGATGAACTCAAAGATCTAAAACTTTTTCCACATACAAAATATCACCATTTCCCTCAAATATTGTTCACAAACCAGTCTAAATCTGTGATAGTGAGCACTTCTCCTTTGCTGAGATAATCCATCCCACCTCACAGGTGTGCCATATCAAGATGCTGATTAGACAGCATG
Source organism: Thalassophryne amazonica (assembly GCF_902500255.1). NCBI lineage: Eukaryota > Metazoa > Chordata > Actinopteri > Batrachoidiformes > Batrachoididae > Thalassophryne > Thalassophryne amazonica. Next base: position 16,719,223 of record NC_047108.1, read on the forward strand.
ATTAGTGCACAGGTGTGCCTTAGACTGCCCACAATAAAAGGCCACTCTGAAAGGTGCAGTTTTGTTTTATTGGGGGGGGGGGGGGATACTAGTCAGTATCTGGTGTGACCACCATTTGCCTCATGCAGTGCAACACATCTCCTTCGCATCATCCGTGAAGAGAACACTTCTCCAACGTGCCAAATGCCAGCGAATGTGAGCATTTGCCCACTCAAGTCGGTTACGACAACGAACTGTAGTCAGGTCGAGACCCCGATGAGGACGACGAGCATGCAGATGAGCTTCCCTGAGACGGTTTCTGACAGTTTGTGCAGAAATTCTTTGGTTATGCAAACCGATTGTTTCAGCAGCTGTCCGAGTGGCTGGTCTCAGACAATCTTGGAGGTGAACATGCTGGATGTGGAGGTCCTGGGCTGGTGTGGTTACACATGGTCTGCGGTTGTGAGGCTGGTTGGATGTACTGCCAAATTCTCTGAAACGCCTTTGGAGACGGCTTATGGTAGAGAAATGAACATTCAATACACGAGCAACAGCTCTGGTTGACATTCCTGCTGTCAGCATGCCAATTGCACGCTCCCTCAAATCTTGCGACATCTGTGGCATTGTGCTGTGTGATAAAACTGCACCTTTCAGAGTGGCCTTTTATTGTGGGCAGTCTAAGGCACACCTGTGCACTAATCATGGTGTCTAATCAGCATCTTGATATGGCACACCTGTGAGGTGGGATGGATTATCTCAACAAAGGAGAAGTGCTCACTATCACAGATTTCGACTGGTTTGTGAACAATATTTGAGGGAAATGGTGATATTGTGTATGTGGAAAAACTTTTAGATCTTTGAGTTCATCTCATACACAATGGGAGCAAAACCAAAAGTGTTGCGTTTATATTTTTGTTGAGTGTATATATATATATATATATATATATATATATATATATATATATATATATATATATATATATATATATATATATATATATATATATATATATATATATTTGACTCTGAGGTTATTTCCCATCATATTTTTTTATTTTTATTATTTTAAATCTGTTATTGATTGATGTTTTTGCAGTTTAAGCTGAATGTAAGATATGAAAGAGAAAATAAAAACCTGATATGCAGCAGTGATGGAGGAAGAAAGGACAGATGAAAAAGTGATCAAATGCACATAAAAAACAAAACATTAAAGAGGAGAAGAAACATGAAAAGGAGAAGAAGGCAAACATAAAATGAGGCAGGAGGAAAACAGAAAGAGACGAGTGAGTAAAGGAAATGATAAACTATTTCTGTTTCACTTCTTCTATCTGTGCGTGTAATGAATTTCTTTCCCATAATGCCCCTGTCTGTGTCTGATTGGTCCATAAACAGTGATTGATCAGCACCTCACTGATCGTCTCCTCTTCCATCCCTCCTTTCTCTTCTTCCATTATCTCTCCTTCATTATCGCCTCCTCAGCTGTAAATTCGATCCCGTCCTCCTCTTCTGTCACTCCTGCCTCCATTGTTCTCCTCCTCCTTCACCTCCTTGTTCTACAACTTCATCTTTTTCTGCTCGTCGTGCGTCTCCTCGCTTCTCCTCCATTTTGCCAGCGTCACTTCCTCCTCCACATTCCCATTTCTTTCCTCCTCGTTAACCTCTCTTGATTACATTCCCCACGTGTGTGCCTCCCCCCTCCTCCCCCCCAACTCCTCCTCCTCCTCCTTCTCCTCTTTCTCCTTGAGCTCGTTACACAGCAGAATGCCGTCTGTGAATTTTCGGAGCGACGGAGATAAAAGATCAAACTTCAGGCGATACAATTGGACCAATTAAACACTTGAGCGCTCGACGTCGTCGCTATCTGATCGCCGCTCGATGGCGTCACCTTTTACATTTCATTCTCTGTCTTCTCAAGCTAATCAGCGAGCAAAGACTTTCACAACTGGAAGGTGAAAATGTTTCCTGTAGTCACTGGAATCAGCCTGATGTTAAACAGCGAAGACAAATTCATTATTGTTTTTCTTGCTAATTAGCTGAGCTAGCTGGCTTAGCGGGCTATTTTGATGAAAGCTTACATTAAAGCATTCATCTTTGGATTAAAACATCGGGAAGAGTAGCTTCATAATCTTCAATCATATTTCTTGCACGTTTTTTTCATATGATGGACATGGAAGAAGAAGAAGAAGGCAGCACGGTGACTTTTGCCTCATTTCCACATACCCTATGTGCAGTGTCTGTAATATATGTGGTGCGCCCTCTGGTGTTCAACAATACAAAATGCATTTCATTGTGGTAACAGCAGCCACAAGAAGCTAATTTATCCTGTTTTCCGTCATCCACCTGCTTGGAATACATGCGCAAACATTGTAGAAACAAAAATAAGAGGCAACTAATTCGCTTCTTGTCACTGTGAAACATAACTCATACTCACAATTAAAATTAAAGTCGCTAAACTACTTTCTTTTCACTTCTGCAATGGCACTATTTAAGCGTCAATAGTCAAGCAACGAAATTGAAGAAGCTGGCTTACTACATTTTCAAAGCTAGCTTCTTTGCACGTAATGGATCCAGTCTCTCAGAAGTCCCTGGAAAAAATATATATATAAAAATTCAACTCACTTGAGGCAAATTCTGGACCAAAAAAAAAAATAAAATAAAAAAATAAACAGAAAGGACTTCAAACATATGAAGTGAACCTCAGAGGCTTCTGTCAAAGGTAATTGGTTACCTGGTCGTCGAGGCTATGTGCACATTCGCTGGAAACGTGTCCCTGAAATAGTGACGCAACAGTTCAAGATAAGATTTCCCTTACGTCCAGGAATGGGTCAAAGGTCAGTCTCCATCATGGACAAGAACCAGATATTATTGTTGTGTCACAGATGTTGTTCCAATTTTGCCATGGAAGCCGACGAGTTTTCACTGAACAATAGCAAACTTTATTACAGGTTATAGTCTCCACTGCTTATCTACACCCTACTTCTGCAGGTAACCCTGGTTACTGCACCCATGGAACTTTCCAGGTACCACAGTCCTCCCCTGTAGACTTTAACTGCACTTGTCTCTTTTCTATTTCCATATGTACAGTTTTCTTTTACACAACTTACACATATTATTATTTACATTTCTTCACAAGTCCAGGTGTTGTGGAGGACACACGTTTCTCCTTGGACGCTCCACACGTTGTGGTGAGAATCCATAAAGTAGTTTTGATGTAATCCTTCAAAGCCTATATAATGTGAATCTTGATCCAGAATCCAGATCTGGATCATCTCCAAAATTCAGTGGAGTCTTTCATGCCCTAAATTCTTTCTGTGGTGAAAATTTGGTGAGAATCCGTGAAGTAGTTTTGACGTAATCCTTCAAAGCATATATAAAGTTAAACTTTATCCAGAATCTGGATCTGGGCCCAGATCATCTCCAAATTTTAATAGAGTTTTTCATGGCCTAATATGCATCCGTGGTGAAAATGTGGTGAGAATCCGTGACGTAGTTTTCATGTAATCCTGCTAACAGACAGACAAATAAACGCAGGTGATTTTATTACGTCTGCCAAGGACGTAATAAAATAATGATAATAACAGCAAATGTGTGACTTTTATATAAATCACGGAACAAACTCCTTATAAAACAAACACCTGATTTATACTCTGGATTATACGGTTATGTCATATGAAAGATTGACCGTGTCTACATGTGGACGTATGAAGATGCTGTGCAGGACATTCTGCAAAAAAAATAACATGTTTTTTGTTTGTTTATTTTTTGTTTATTGTTGTTGTTGGGTTTTTGTTTGTTGTTTTTTAGGGGTGGGCAAACTCTGAAAGCGACGGGTCCTTTTGCTCCCATCATCCTCACACACACACACACACACACACAGACTCAGTGTGAGGATGTTTCTCTCCTTCTTTCTCTTCCTTTCGTTTCTCTTCCTCTGCGCCTCCTCCTGTGCTTCCCCATCCCATTTTTCTCTCATCACACTCACACATAATGTCGACTCCTCTCTCTCTGTCTCTCTGGTCTAAGTAGGTCGGTGTTGACAGCTGAGCGCCACACAGACCTTTTTCCTGCTCTGCGTGGGCTCCGTCAGCTCACGGCTCAGCCGCTCACAGCACCCGGGCTTCTGGACCCACTCTGCAGCCACGTCAGCTTGACTCTCCCAGATCCAAGTCCCTGCCACAAGGGAGCGGGTCGGGAAATTCCAGGGATTTTAAATTGAGTGCAACAAGACTGAAAAATGAAGACAATAGGTCACATTTACTGAAACCCAGATGACACTTGTGTTATGAAACAAGGGTCAAATGAGTCTGTCACCAAAAATGCTTCATGAATCCGAAGTCCTTTTCATTCCTGACCCGACCTTCACAGCAAAAATTGGTCTGCACCTGCACTGAGATCCAGTGAGGTTGGACATTCTGAAGTCTCGTTCTCAAACTACTGCAAATTCTACCGATCCTGAAAGCAGAGAACCAGAGTTACAGTCAAAAACCAGCCAGTAGAAGTTTGAGTTCCTCTTTCTGAAGAAGGCTGAGTTTCTGCACCTCCAGTATTCATGAACACTAAATCTTTGGATACATTTTGCTGAATGTTGTCTTTACCTCCTAGCAGAGGAGGTGCCGGGTTATGACATCGAGAGTGCCTTAATAGAGAGAGCAGCGTCAGCTCAGTGCAGCTGCTGCTCTGTAACGCCGTGTCATGCAATGACGTGCGTGACTGTTTTAAAGTTCTCTGTCTCTGGATTTTGCTTTATTCTGGACTGATTTGACCCTCAACAAGCTTTTCTTTCTACAATCATCACCTCCAAATCAAAGGTAAGCTGCACACGTTCCTCTTTTACTGACTTCGTGTTGTAAATGTTTGGACTTTTTTGATCCATTTTTAATCAGCGTGCGCACTGTAAAAACTATTGAAATTTGATGGGAGATGAAGGAGTGAAAGCAGAAAAGTGTCAAATCACAGCCTTTTGTGTCTGATTTAAAAGGTGCACATCAGGCTGCGGGTCTGAGTCCGAACACGGTGTGAAAAAAATTAACGGTCGGACTCTTAATCACAGAAATGACTCCGGTCCCACTTTCCACAAATCGGCGAGTGTCAGAGCGGTGAACTTTAATTTGTACCTCTGTTACTGTGCACATCCAGATTGCTCTGGGTTTTTAATGAAAATACATTGCAATCGGATGGGACATTTTATCTGATGTGAGCGAAAATCCGTTTACAAAATCTGTTATATACGGAGTTTATTACATGGAAAACAATACACAAACTTTGGGGTTTTTTTGTCCAGTGACTGCGAACATCTGGTTTATACAATGACAGTTTAGTTAATTTTTACTGTACATGGGACTGAACTATAAATTTACCTCTCAAAGCTTTGACAATAAAGTCGCTTCCATCACACATGACTATTTTCTTAAATTTTCTTCTGTTCGGCTCTGAAGGGAATCTGTACATCTTGAAGTCCTTGTTGTCTCTATTTGTGCCTCCAAATAAGTCGTGGCCACAGTTCCTCTAACCGCTAATTATTGAGTCTTATCAGATTAGCTTTTCAGATGACTTTGAAAACCATTATCGGACCAAAACTTACCGGAAGATAATTGGACCAAGGTAATCTGTTCAATGTTTTGTAGCAGATAAACAGCTCTATTTTCTGTAAACAGAGGAGAGCTGGTTTCAAGAGAAACTGCTCTATCCTCTGCAGTCAGAAAAGAGCTGGTCACAAGATAATTGCTCTTGACACATACTAGCTCACTGCCAGTATCACCTAAGTCATCAAGAGGCATACAGTTTTAACTTATGGTTTAATTTTTCACCAAACTAATTTCGGACATGTTATTTAAATTAATGTCACTTCTGAAGTTTTATAAAGTGAAAACATCAGCTATATGTTTTAGTTGTAAAGTATTGCACTAATTTTGAAGGTTTTAGTGTGGACATGCTGTGTCCAGGTGCATTATGGGTAATCTCAGTACAGTCACGACAGGAGAAATGCATTTGAGATGCTCTGATCAGGCTCCACACGGACAACAGCATTAAACACTTTGTCCCCATATTGTCCCTAAAACTCTCGTGAATACGAGGTCTGTCAATAAAGTATAGGTCCTTTTTATTTTTTTCAAAAACAGGAAAAACACCTCCGTGTTGATAACCATTTGTAAAATCCAGGCGGCTTTTGATGGTTTTCAGTGGAGTGAGTATCTGAGAAATTGTTTAACAGCTGGGCATGTTCCAACTTGTCCTTAAGGCTTCCAACAGAGGTGTTTTTCCAGTGGCGCACGTTTCGCACGTCTTTCATTAAAAAAATCTCCTTTAACAGTGGAATATCCGGATAAAATAATTAAACCGACTTCTTCTGAAACTTCTCTGTTCTCTCATGACGTCCTGGATCAATAGAGCCTGAAATGTGGAGGTTTTCAGCTTGAAACAGGCTGACGACAGCGCCTGGGAGCGCTGCGCAACATCCCGCTCCGTGGGAAGTCCTTAAAGCGACAGTATCACCTCAAAATCTCTCATCAGCCGTTAAAATTTTCACCGAAAACCAGCTGAATTTTTCGAACCGTGTCCACTTCGATGTGCCTCACAGGTTTTGAAAAAATTTTGATCAAACAAAGCGCCAGTCTCTCAGCAACTTCTCAGACAAAGGAATTCCGACGAGGGGGCTGGACCACACCTCCCACAAGGCGTGCTCACAGGCAAATGACGTCACCGACAGGCGTGGAAAAACTCACGCATGCGCACGAGGGTTCAAGCATGTCTGACGTAAAAACATATGAATGAAATCCATATAGTTTTTGAAAAAAATAAAAGGACCTATACTTTATTGACAGACCTCGTATATTCTCCGGGTTTATAGATGTTATTGTGTTTGTTTTATGTAAAAATGCCAGAAGAAGCTCAGGTTGCTTCTCCATTATTTTCAATTGGAATCACTGTGAGTTGCAATCGATTCCTGTTTGCTCTATAACATCCTGCTTATTGTCCTACACCTGTTTGTCATCTTTGTAATATACATAAGATGTCTGAAATTTGGTTTGTGTTTATTAAATTCCACGCAGATTAATCATAGCACACGGATTACTTGGAATATTTATTTTGGCAAGTTTTCACATTCTCTACTGCCATCTACTGGCCAGTAGTGTTCATGGCAGTATTCGCCCTAAGTATTGAGATGCCTCATAATCCTTTGCTTGCCTGAGAATTGTTGCAGCCTCTTGCAGCAGCTAAAGAAATAAAAATGTACATTTTGGTTGTATAATGTTTATTTACAATTGTTGTTGTGGATTCTGTTTAAACCATAGCAACTCTCTGGCGCATGAAAACAACAAAAAACAAAAACAAAAACTGGGACACGAAGGATTATAAGTAAGGTAAGGGTCTGAGCATCTGGGCACCAGTAGATGGCAGTGTTCTATGCATTTTGACCTCGGTTATATCAGACAGTTGTCTCATCACAACTTGACTTTTGGCTTTTGCAAATAGCTTCTTTTTTTTTACATATGAATAAAATGGCATTTGGGTCTGTGGTTGCCTTTGATGCTATCAGAAGCGATTGTGGTGTTAAAACTCAACATCAGCTTGTTCGTAGTTGTTGCAAGTGTACCGGAGACAATAATGAAAGTTATCGCTTAGCTGTAGCTTCCAATAAATTTTTGGGTAGTTTATCGGTTTAGCTTTGTAAAAGATAACTTTTCAGTTAACTGATTAGCTGTTATCGAAGAAAACGTTTTGGTTAGCTGTGCCCACCACTGCTCCAAATGCACAACAACCCAGCATTTGCAGTGAATAAATAAATAAAATAGCTGGATTTACATGCAGACAGATTAACAGCGAACGCTATTTTGAACCCAAAATGGCAGCATGAGTCACATGACCATTTTTTTTTTCACTCGTCATGCCACCACTCTCTCAATTAAGACACACTAATGATGCCATTAGCCATCAGTACAGTGTCTGGGGAGACAGGTTTTGCAGAGAGATTATTCTTGATTCAGGTATGAGCTGATCCTCCCTTTATGACATCACAAAGTTGTGGCTGAGAACCCAGATTTCTTCTGGCTGCGTCTGTCAGTTGACACAGGTACAAACAGCTGGGGGAGTTTGATGGGGGAGTTTGCGTACCCGGATAATTGATCCTAGGAGCTATGTTGTCAGGGGCTTTGTGCCACTGGTAGGGTCTCCCATGGCAAACAGGTCCTAGGGGACGGGTCAGACTAAGGGCAGTTCAGAAGCTCCCATGACCAGTATGAAATCAAGGACCAAGACGTCGCCCGGTACGGCGGAGCCAGGGCCCCACTCCAGGCCTGGGGGTGGGGCTCACACACGAGTGCCTGGTGGTCAGGCCTTAGCCCACGTGGCCTGGCCAGGCCCAGCCCGAAAAAGCGACGTGGGCCTGCCCTCCTGTGGGTTCACCACCTGCAGAGGGGGCCATGGGAGTCGGGTGCAGAGAGGACTGGGTGGCGGTCGAGGGCTGTTGGCCTGGTGGCCTGGTCTGCACTCACAGCCTCTGGCTGTTTGGACATGGAATGTTATCTCACTGGCGGGGAAGGAGCCTGAGCTTGTGAGGGAGGTTGAGAGGTACTGACTAGAGATAGTCGGGCTCACCTCCACGCATAGCTTGGGCTCTGGTACCCAACTCCTGGAGAGGGGCTGGGCGCTCCACTTTTCTGCCGTTACCCATGGGGAGAGGCGGTGGGCAGGGGTAGCATTGCTCATTACTCCCCAGCTCAGTCGCCAAGTGTTGGAGTTCATCCCAGTGAACGAGAGGGTTGCGTCCCTATGCCTTCGGGTCGGGGACAGGTTTCTCACTGTTGTCTCGGCCTACGGGCCGAGCGGCAGTGCAGAGTACCCGACCTTCTTGGAGTCCCTGGGAGAGGTACTAGATAGTGCTCTGACTGGGGACTCCATTGTTCTCCTGGGGGACTTCAGTGCCCACATGGGCAGCTACAGTGAGACCTGGAGGGGGTGATCGGGAAGCACGGCATCCCTGATCTGAGAGAGTGATGTTCAGTTGTTCGACTTCTATGCTAGTCACAGTTTGTCCATCACAAACACCATGTTTGAGCACAAGGGTGTCCATAAGTGCACGTGGCACCAGGAAACCCTGAGCCGGAGGTCAATGATTGACTTTGTAGTCGTATCATCTGACCTTCGGCCACGTGTCTCGGATACTTGGGTGAAGAGAGGGGCTGAGCGGTTGACCGATCACCACCTGGTGGTGAGTTGGATCTGCTGGAAGGAGAGGAAGCTGGTCAGACCTGGCAGGCCCAAACATATCATGAGGGTCTGCTGGGAATGACTGGGAGAACCCTCTGTCAGCGAGGTCTTCAAATCCCACCTCCGGGAGAGCTTTTCCCAGATCCCGGGGGAGGTTGGAGACATGGATTCCAAGTGGACCATGTTCTCCACCTCCATTGTCGATGCGGTCGCTCATAGCTGTGGTCGCAGGGTCTCTGGTGCCTGTCGCGGCGGCAGTCCCCAAACCCGGTGGTGGATGCCGGAAGTAAGGGATGCCGTCAAGCTGAATTGACGGCATCCCGTTAATTCCATTAACTTTAACTAGTAATGACTTCATGACTTCTTTGCTAACAAATTTTAACTATTAGAGAAAAAATGACTCATAACCATCCCAAAGACGTATCGTTATCTTTGGCTGCTTTCAGTGATGCCGGTATTTGGTTAGACTCTTTCTCTCCGATTGTTCTGTCTGAGTTATTTTCATTAGTTACTTCATCCAAACCATCAACATGTTTATTAGACACCATTCCTATCAGGCTGCTCAAGGAAGCCCTACCATTATTTAATGCTTCGATCTTAAATATGATCAATCTATCTTTGTTAGTTGGCTATGTACCACAGGCTTTTAAGGTGGCAGTAATTAAACCATTACTTAAAAAGCCATCACTTGACCCAGCTATCTTAGCTAATTATAGGCCAATCTCCAACCTTCCTTTTCTCTCAAAAATTCTTGAAAGGGTAGTTGTAAAACAGCTAACTGATCATCTGCAGAGGAATGGTCTATTTGAAGAGTTTCAGTCAGGTTTTAGAATTCATCATAGTACAGAAACAGCATTAGTGAAGGTTACAAATGATCTTCTTATGGCCTTGGACAGTGGACTCATCTCTGTGCTTGTTCTGTTAGACCTCAGTGCTGCTTTTGATACTGTTGACCATAAAATTTTGTTACAGAGATTAGAGCATGCCATAGGTATTAAAGGCACTGCACTGCGGTGGTTTGAATCATATTTGTCTAATAGATTACAATTTGTTCATGTAAATGGGGAATCTTCTTCACAGACTAAAGTTAATTATGGAGTTCCACAAGGTTCTGTGCTAGGACCAATTTTATTCACTTTATACATGCTTCCCTTAGGCAGTATTATTAGACGGTATTGCTTAAATTTTCATTGTTACGCAGATGATACCCAGCTTTATCTATCCATGAAGCCAGAGGACACACACCAATTAGCTAAACTGCAGGATTGTCTTACAGACATAAAGACATGGATGACCTCTAATTTCCTGCTTTTAAACTCAGATAAAACTGAAGTTATTGTACTTGGCCCCACAAATCTTAGAAACATGGTGTCTAACCAGATCCTTACTCTGGATGGCATTACCCTGACCTCTAGTAATACTGTGAGAAATCTTGGAGTCATTTTTGATCAGGATATGTCATTCAAAGCGCATATTAAACAAATATGTAGGACTGCTTTTTTGCATTTACGCAATATCTCTAAAATCAGAAAGGTCTTGTCTCAGAGTGATGCTGAAAAACTAATTCATGCATTTATTTCCTCTAGGTTGGACTATTGTAATTCATTATTATCAGGTTGTCCTAAAAGTTCCCTAAAAAGCCTTCAGTTAATTCAAAATGCTGCAGCTAGAGTACTAACGGGGACTAGAAGGAGAGAGCATTTCTCACCCATATTGGCCTCTCTTCATTGGCTTCCTGTTAATTCTAGAATAGAATTTAAAATTCTTCTTCTTACTTATAAGGTTTTGAATAATCAGGTCCCATCTTATCTTAGGGACCTCGTAGTACCATATCACCCCAATAGAGCGCTTCACTCTCAGACTGCAGGCTTACTTGTAGTTCCTAGGGTTTGTAAGAGTAGAATGGGAGGCAGAGCCTTCAGCTTTCAGGCTCCTCTCCTGTGGAACCAGCTCCCAATTCAGATCAGGGAGACAGACACCCTCTCTACTTTTAAGATTAGGCTTAAAACTTTCCTTTTTGCTAAAGCTTATAGTTAGGGCTGGATCAGGTGACCCTGAACCATCCCTTAGTTATGCTGCTATAGACGTAGACTGCTGGGGGGTTCCCATGATGCACTGTTTCTTTCTCTTTTTGCTCTGTATGCACCACTCTGCATTTAATCATTAGTGATTGATCTCTGCTCCCCTCCACAGCATGTCTTTTTCCTGATTTTCTCCCTCAGCCCCAACCAGTCCCAGCAGAAGACTGCCCCTCCCTGAGCCTGGTTCTGCTGGAGGTTTCTTCCTGTTAAAAGGGAGTTTTTCCTTCCCACTGTAGCCAAGTGCTTGCTCACAGGGGGTCGTTTTGACCGTTGGGGTTTTACATAATTATTGTATGGCCTTGCCTTACAATATAAAGCGCCTTGGGGCAACTGTTTGTTGTGATTTGGCGCTATATAAAAAAATTGATTGATTGATTGATTGATTGAAGAAGGAGTCCTACTTGTCTTTGTTGGCGGGTGGGACTCTGGAGGCAGCTGACAGGTACCGGCAGGCCAAGTGTGCTGCAGCTTGTGCGGTCACAGAGGCACAAACTCGGGTCTGGGAGGAGTTCTGGAAGGCCATGGAGGAGGACTATTGGTTGGCCTTGAAGAAATTCTGGCAAACCGTCCGACGCCTCTGGAGGCGGAAGCAGCTCTCCACCAACACTGTCTACAGTGCGGGTGGGGAGCTGTTGACCCTGACTGGGGATGTTGTCAGCCGGTGGAAGGAATACTTCGAGGATCTCCTCAATCCCATCGTCATGTCTTCTGAAGAGCAAGCAGAGACTGGGGACTCAGAGGCGGACTCATCCATCACCCAGGCCGAAGTCACCGAGGTGGTCAGAAAGCTCCTTGGTGACAAGGCTCACGGGGTGGATGAAATCCGTCCGGAGTGCCTTAAGTCTCTGGATGTTGTGGGACTGTCTTGGTTGAGGAACAGTATTTCTTCATCGGTTTCCATTACACTGTTTTTTGTTTTTAACCCACTGCTACCATCATGTCATCTTTTATCATGTTATCATGAATTTCTTAACACTAAGTTGGAGGCGGAGCAGTTTATGTTGTAGCTCCTCCTGTGTGATCCTGACGAACACATGGTCCAGCAACAGAATGGGCATAAAGCAAATCATTATGATGTCACAAAGCCCAATAGAAACCCACCTGACAGATCAAGACACTGCTGGCAAAAGAATACCGTGTGGCTCACTGTTTGGTTTTGACTCAGCCAATCAGACTTGAGTCCCGGCGCTGCCTGCTTCATTACAATAAATGTGCTGATTGCTGGTGTGATAATGAGCAGGTTCAGAGTCTCTTCAAATGAGTGGCATGAAGGTTAAGAGCGCTCTCTCTCCCCTGCTCCCTCCTTCTCGTTACCAGATCAGTGGCTCGTTAAAGGTTTGCTGTTTGTCAGCATCAAGACTGCCGAGGGGGCGTGTCAGCCTTTGATCAACTGCAGGGACGAGTAATTAATAAACACTTCTTTCTTTTCCCTTGCTCTCCTGTCACACTCTTTTTCAGCAGACAGATGCTCTGCAGTGACGGCCAGCCGTCTGTGATGTCACTGTTTTTGAGGTGCTGACTTATGACATCACAAAGCCTTCAGACACACGATTAGCCCTGTGAGCTGCACGTATGAAGTTAACAGATTGGACATGATGGAGGGATTTATGAGGATCGTTTCCTGCTGTCTGCTAACGTTTGTTTCTGCGCATATCTTAATTAGTGCTGACCCTCAGCTCTGATTATTTGTTGTTTATTGTGTCCTGAGGGAGCAGCTGCTGATCAACAAGAAGAACGGTAATGATGAGAAAATCACTAACACAAATCGACTGTAAAAAACCACAACTACACTTGCTCATGTACAGCCACGTGTTCATCACGAGGTTATGTTTTCCTCCATTTGTTTTTGTTTTTTTTTTCCAGCAGGAAAATGATGACTCAAAACATTATTCAGCTGATCCCCATGAATCCTGACGTGATGATCAGTTTTTTTTTCCTTTTCTTTGAGTATTGTATTTTACAAAGTAAAAGTTACACATTTTTTTGCTGTATGTGGAATTCGCTTTTTAACACAGCATTTCCCTGACAGGAAATGGACAGGAACTCAGTGTAGCACATTTGCACATTACATTATTTGCTGTTACTTAACATAAGGGCTTTTAAACTCCAAAATAATCTAGATGGACAAATAAACATATGAAATATTGGACATTATCTGATACAGAAATTGTCACATGAACACAGATGCAGAAGGGAACAGCAGATGAATGCAGGAAATCCTCAGCTTCTGGCATGTACCAAAAGGACTTTCAAATTCCAAAAATAAGCAAGATTGGCAAATAAATGTGATGGACAACATGCAGATGAAGTTGGATTGTTGACTCATACCGTTGGAAACACTACAATACAAACATGAGTCCATTTGATATTTTTTATCATCTCTGTAATTTGTGCATTGTTGTAGTATGCATTTATTATTGGAGTATCTTTTGTTTGATGTGTTGGTTTCTGGGAAAGACCTATTAAAGTTATTCATTATTATCACTATTCTTATACTTATTATTAAAGCAAAAAACAAGTTTTCATTGCATAAGTCACACCAGAATGTAAGTGACAGGTTCTCCCAAAGTAGTGAAAAAAACTGATTTATAATCAAGCAAATACAATACTTTATTTCTGTTGCATGCCACAGTATAAACAGTCTGATGATCCCAGCAGATCTCAAAAGTGAAGCAGAGTAGGTTCTGATGAGCACTTAGCTGAGAGATTGCTTGGGAACACCAGGAGCAGTGAACAGGTTTCACCATGTAGAGCTGGAGTTGCATCAGGAGCATACAGTGTTAAGGCCCCAGATCCCAGATCGATTGTGGTGACCCAAAGTAAATTTTATAAATATCAGGTAAATGCAAAAATACACATTTGCTGCATCACTACTGAAAGCCAAATTATTATAGGCCCAAGATTTACAGGATATAACTTCATCTCAGTGGTGGGCACAGACAACCAAAAAATTAACTTCGATAACAGATAATCAGATAACTGAAAAGTTATCTTTGATAAAGTTAAACCGATAAACCACCCAAAAATGTATCGGAAGTTACAGATAACAGATAAATTCCAGTATTGTTTCTGGTACATTTGCAACTACTAACAAGCTGAATTTGAGTTTTAACACCACGACAAAAAGACCCAAAAATGAGCCAACACTTCCATTTTTTTAACATGCTGCCCCCTGCTGGAAACTCTTGTTTACCACACACCTTACAGCACAGACACAAGGTGAGAGCAACTACAAAGCCAGCCCTTTACCCAATCACAATTCTCTGATCAGGCGGACGTCTTGGAAAATAAAGTGCTGAGTTATGGTTTGGTGTATAAATAAAATGAATACTGATAGAATAACTCCATTAATGTCAATTCTGTCATTTGTACAAAGTTAAAATATAACATATATCTTTTAATGTTGAATAATGCACTAATTCTGAAGTTTTGTAACAAACACAGACAGATCGCAAAGGATTCTGGGTAAAAGTGCCTCTGGTAAACACTCATTGGTTCAGTCATTCATTATGTAAACCAACACGTTAATGTGACGTGTCGTGTGTTGGTGTTTACAGATAAATGTGCTTTTGTAAAATATTCCATTTTTTTATTTGTAAAAACAGGCGTTTTTACAGAGCCCTGGAAGTGTCATCGTAAAATGTTTTGCATGTGGAGAGAATGTGTGCACGTTTTATTAGTGCCGTGTGCACATTTGATGATGTTGTAAAACGTGCACTCAATATTGTCTTGCCACATAAATGTTGGCTTTACACTGTGCGAGTTTTGGCCCTTTTTCAGATGATTTTTCATTCGTGCGAGAATTTTTTGGACCGAGTTTCAGGTTAATCGCGCATCCTGCATCATGTAGTGTACATGGAGTAACAAGCTGCGTTTAACATCTCATGACCACCTCCTAATCACCGATCGTATGGTCGAATGAAAATCAAACCTGTTTGATATTATTCTGGTCGGCCGTCGTGAGGGTATCCTGGTGCTGAAGAGCTACAAGCATCCAACCTCTGTCACTGTGCATGTGCAAACACAGCAGACCTGTCTTGTAATGTTTTTTGTTGTTTTGTTTTGTTTTTAAACTTTGATGTCTCCCATCGAGAGTTTTTGTAAATTAAGTTTGAAAAAACTTAACTTGTGATTAAAAATATCATACAGTGTCGGCTCAGCTTCAGGATGAATACTGCCATGAACTGCCATGAACACTACTGGCCAGTAGATGGCAGTAGAGGCCTTGAAAACTTGCCAAAACAAAATTCCAGATAATCTGTGTCTGCTACATTTAAGATGCATGGAATTTAACAAACGCAAATACAATAACGTCTATAAACCCGGAGAATATATTCAGGAGAGTTTTAGGCACTAGAGTTTAATGCTGTTGTCTGTGGAGCCTGAGTGTCTGAAATGCATTTGTCCTGTCGTGAACGTACTGAGATTACCCTATCCTACCCATAATGCACTGCTGGGCACAGCATGTGCTCACTAAAACCTTAAAAATTAGCACATGAAACTCAAACGTATATCTGATATTTTCACTTTATAAAACTTCAGACATGACAGTAATTTTAAATAACTTGTTCAAAATTAGTTTTGTTAAAATTTGAACCATAAGTTAAAAATGTATGCCTCTGGATGACTTGGGTAATATTGCCAGCATATCAGTATGGTGTTAAAGGAAATGATTTGTGTGTGTGTGTGTGTGTGTGCGTCCGTCCGTCCGTCCGTCCCCCCAGTTCTCGAGGATACAGTGGTTTCTCCTGGAAGCAGCTCTCTTCTGTTTGCAGAGGGTAGAACTATACATCTGTTAGGAAACTTTTAACAGGTAGGTGCTCAACTGATTTTAAAGATGTTTGCTGCCATTCAGTTTTTTACTATGTTATCGGTCTAAAAGTTATTGGACAAAAATTTTTGTCCAATAATGGTTTTTAAAGTTATCTAAAAAGATAATCTGATAATGAAAACATTATCTTCGATAATTATCTGTTATCGGATTATCGGAACTGCGCCCACCACTGCTTCATCTCAAAACACTCTCACATGACTTTACAGGGTGTTGACCTTAACCTATGTTTTCTGGGTCAAACAGTTCCACAAGTTACTGGTCCTTCGGGACAGAAATTGCTTTCCTTCATTAAACAAGCAACACTGGCCTCTCGTAGCCACCCTGCGATTAGCAACAAGGCTTCATGAGAAGCATGATCCAGGGGAAAATCAGGGGGCGGCGTGGGGGGGAGGAAACCCCCCCTCCACACTCTTCATGGACAAAAAAATTAAAATCCCTGCTGAATGTTGTCTCTGAATCCTCTATTTTGAAGCAGAAGTGTTGACTTTTGTAGCCACAGACATTTCAGATGTTCTCTGTTACTTGTCATCATAACATCACATTCAAGACTGTTGTACAAAAACAGGTTGTAAAGTTTTTCGCTGTGGTGTATTTTGTGGTTAAAATATGAGCCAAAATGCAGGAAATGGCATCTAAAAATTCACCCCTCATTCTTACGTGTTTGCAAATCCAGCCCCCCCTTACAAAATCCAGGATCTGCCCCGGCTTGATTGAACTGTCTGTTTGATTTCATTTTATGGTCACTCTGCGTGTTAAAAGATGCCCATATGACCCAAAACAGGACATTCATTGCCCCTCACCTGGCTCCACCTGAACCCAAACATGACACACTCGTACACCATTTGTGGTGCCCGGGGGGGGGGGGGGGGGGGCACGACACACTCGCACACCATTTGTGGTGCTCAGGGAGGAACTTGACACACTCGCACACCATTTGTGGTGCTCAGGGAGGAACTTGACACACTTGCACACCATTTGTGGTGCTCAGGGAGGAACACGACACACTCGCACACCATTTGTGGTGCTCAGGGAGGAACACGACACACTCGCATGCCATTAATGGTTCTTTTGGTGGAACACGACACGCGCACACCATTTGTGGTGCTCGGGGGGAACACAACACACTCGCATGCCATTAATGGTTCTTTTGGCGGAACATGACACACGCGCACAACATTTTTGGTGCTCGGGGGGAAACACGACACACTCGCATGCTATTCATGGTGCTTGTGAGGGAACACGACACACTCTCACACAATTTGGGGTGATCGGGGAGAAACACGACACACTTGCATGTCATTTGTGGTGCTCGGGGGGAACACAACACACTTGCACACCATTAGTGGTGTTCGAGGGGGGAACACAACACACTCTCACGCCATTCATAGGGCATGGGGGGACACGACACACTCGCATGCTATTCATGGTGCTTCAGGGGGAACACGACACTCACACACCATTTGTCATGCTCGGGGGAAAGACAACACAGTCGCACACCATTCGTGGTGCTCGGGGACACATGACACACTCACACAACATTATTGGTGCTCGGGGGAGGGGTGGAACACAACACACTTGCACATTCATGGTGCTCAAGGGGAAACAGCACACTCACATGTCATTCGTGGTGCTTGGGGGGAAAACAACACACTCGCACACCATTTGTGGTGCTCGGGGGGAAAGACGACACACTCGCACACCATTCGTGGTGCTTGGTGGGACACGAAACACTCACATACCATTTCTGGTGCTCGGGGGGGACCCATGACACACTTGCACGTCATTCATGGTGCTTGGGGAGGCACAACACACTTGGATGCCATTCATGGTGCTCGGGTGGAACACGACACACTCGCACACCTTTTGTGGTGCTCAGATGGAACACGATACACTCGCACGCCATTTGTGGTTCTTGTACCATAACACAACACACTCGCATTGTGCTTGGGGGGAACAGGACACACCCGCACACCATTCATGGTGGTCGGGGGGGAACACAACACACTCGCACGCCATTTGTGGTGCTCAGAGGGGCATGACACACTCCCACACCATTCCAGGTGCTTGGGGGGGGGAACACGACACACTCACACGTCATTTATGGTGCTCAGTGGGAAACACGACACAGATGCATGTCATTTGTGGTGCTCAGGGGGGACACAACACTCACACACCATTTGTGGTGCTCAGGGGCAACATGACACACTCGCACTACATTCGTGGTGCTCGCGGGGATATGACACATTCGCACACCATTTGTGGTGCTCGGAGGAACACCACACTCGCACACTATATGTGGTGCTTGGGCAGGAACACAACACACATGCACGCCATCTGTGGTGCTCGGAGGAACACGCCACACTCACATGTCATTCATGGTAGTCGGAAGGGACACGACACACTCGCACTCCGTTCGTGGTGCTCGGGCAGGACACGACACACTCACACACCATTTGTTGTGCTCGGGGGGGAACACAACACACTTGCATGCCATTCATGATGCTTGGGACCAGACACGACACACTGATCGCCCACTGAGCCGTCACCACTTTGACCACCTCGACAGTGGTGTCCTGGGCACTACATTCATGCTGGCCGCGCGATGGGCCCACATTTTTTCAGTGCTGGTGTGAAGGCTGGCACAATCGTGACATTCGGCCAGGGTTTGGCGTAGCTGATCATTGCGTGCAGCCCCTTGACCGCGGTCCGACTGGTCCGTCCTGTATATGACATGTTGGACAAATGTTGCGACCATGGTCAGATAACAGTACAACCTCATCTTGGCCGCTGTTTGATTGGGTTTCTTGCATGAGCGCAACGCAAATGTGGAGTACATGTGCTGTGGTCGAATGGTTGTGCCGACTTCTTTACGTGGCATTCGAGAGCGGCTCGGATTTTTCACGTGCCATTCAAATCCTCCTTCATGCGTGGAATATGAATGACTGTGGAGAAAAGTGAGAAAAACTGCAAGAAGAAATTATCATGGGCAGAGAATAGAAAAGATTATGAACAAAGAAAACAGGTAAGGAGAGAGAGAGAGAGAGAGAGAGAGAGAGAGAGACTGGGATTGAATGAAGTGGTGCTTGGCAAGCAGATTATTTGCAGAGCTACATATTTCCTGCCTCTGCGTGTGTGTGTGTGTGTGTGTGTGTGTGTGTGTGTGTGTGTGTGTGTGTGTGTGTGTGTGTGTGTGTGTGTGTGTGTGTGTGTGTGTGTGTGTGTGTGTGTGTGTGTGGTTTTAATAGGCTATGGGCCTGTACGATGCTGACCCCCCCCAGTTACAACAATAACTGGTAACAGTAAAAATAGTGGGCCTCACTATGACATAGGACAACACTGGATTGCTACACTGTCTTTGACCGCCCTATTACTGAATATAAAACCGTCAAAGAACATCTGCAAGTCGCAGAAGAGGCCACACATGAAGTAGGTCGAGAGTATGTCACTGCAACCTTCGTTAGGGGGTTTGTATGAAGGCAAACCCTCTGACCTGAACAAAAAAGCTGTGTACAGAATTTAACATGTAGTCGATTCTACATAAGGACAACTTTCATTTGGTGTCTTATTTGTCCCATTTGCCCCAAAAGATGATGATTTGGTAAGTCTTTATGTTGTGCGGACAAAATATCAGATGCCATAATCAGACGTTTTCTTGTTACTAGAGCAGGTCAATAAAAGTGCTCACATGTCATAGTGAGGCCCCATAATTTATAGGGTTGTGGTGGGGAGGAGGGGCATGCACGCAGGACCATGTTCACCCATGGCCTACAGGATCGGTGTTCTGGTTTGGGGTTCGGTGTGTCGCTTGCCGTTTCAGGGTCAGGATCAGCCTTCTGGTTTGGGGTTTGGTGTGTCACTGGTGGTTTCAGGATCAGTATTCTGGTTTGGGGTTCGGTGTGTCGCGGGCCATTTCAAGATCAGGATCAGCGTTCTGGTTTGGGGTTTGGTGTGTTGCTGGTGGTTTCAGGTTCAGCATTCTGGTTTGGGGTTTGGTGTGTCGCTGCTGGTTTCAGGATCAGGATTCAGGACCAGGTGCATTGTTCTGGTTTAGGGTTCGGTGTGTCGCTGGCAGTTTCAGGATCAGGATCACCGTTCTGGTTTGGGGTTCGGTGTATCGCTGGCTGTTTCAAGATCAGAATCAGCGTTCTGGTTTGGGGTTCAGTGTGTCACTGGCAGTTTCAGGATCAGAATCAGCGTTCTGGTTTGGGGTTCGGTGTGTCGCTGGTGGTTTCAGGATCAGGATCAGTATTCTGGTTTGGGGTTCGGTGTGTCGCTGGCATTTTCAGGATCAGGATCAGCGTTCTGGTTTGGGTTTTGGTGTGTCGCTGGCGGTTTCAGGATCAGGATCAGCATTCTGGTTTGGGGTTTGGTGTGTCGCTGGCGGTTTCAGGATCAGGATCAGTATTCTGGTTTGGGTTCGGTGTGTCACTGGTATTTTCAGGATCAGGATCAGCGTTCTGGTTTGGATTTCGGTGTGTCGCTGGCAGTTTCAGAATCAGGATCAGGATCAGCATTCTGGATTGGTGTTCGGTGTGTCGCTGTGATGTTTTGTGTGGGTTTAATGGATTTTATCAGTCCCCACAAGCACAGTCAGACACTGATGTGTGTGAGTTATTTTTACAGTTGACTGAAAATCTGCTTGGGGATGCAGAAGCTGAGGAAGAGCGCGTCGTCTCACTTTTCCTCTGGCGAGCTTCATTTCTCCTCCTCAGCGTCCTGCTCTACTACTACTGTCTGACATCATCTTTCCGAGCATGCATCAGTCAGTCCACAGTGAATGTGTTTCAGCCCAGAGCTTCATCCTGACATCCACAAAACTGAAACCACAGAAGAAAAAACAATCACTGTCAAAAGCACCTGTTGAAAATAAAAATGATTCAACTGAATCAAACGCAACGTTCACGTGTTTTTTATTTAATGTGACAGTGAGTGACTGTACGCATTATCTCTGTCACAGAGTGATGTCGTCATGCACGGTTTGTGGAACGAGCATGACAACTATTTTTCTTGTTGTTGATGGGACAAAGTGCTAGAGTTCTCTGGTTCCAGGTGAGAAAGGCACCCGGAGCAGACAAACGCTGAGGAACTTCTTTAAAAATGTTGCATTTCTTCAAATCAGTGTTTTGAAAAGCTTTAGCTTCTGCTTTTCATCAGAGCATTACAGCACCACAACAGGTCTGGCATGTGACAGCTTGGGACTCCGGCGAGGGCGGTCGCATCTCCTCCTCTCTCCTCTATCTCTGCTCCAACCTTCAAGACCCCTACTTCACCAGACTGTGAATTCTTCAAACTATATTGGATTAACCATGGAATTGATCAGCTGGTCTCTGAACGCTATTGACACCATTTTGTTTCAACAAGGAAATCAGGGCCGGGGACTCTGCGTGCCCAGATGGAACCTACCCTGCGGGCTATGTTCTTTACTCCTGGGAGACTTGGTGTGTTGCATGCTTTGTCCCATTCTCTGTGGAGGACATCGAGGATTTATTTATATTTGGTTTTATTGTAGGAGGGCTGGTACTTATTGCTTTATGTGCTGCCCTGACCTACCAGAGAATTGGCAAGACGGCTGCCACCAGAACCATGACCCCTCACTTGTCCGTCATGATTAATGAGTTGGGCAAGGCGATACATTCTCAGACTGCGTTAACCCTTGAACTCAGACGCAAATTGGATAGCATCTTGGAGCAAATGCACACCTTGCAAAGGAAGATGTCTAAGACCAGGGAATATTCATAATTGGATCTGGTTGTTCATGTGAGCTGTAAAGGTGTTTTTCACTGCTCAACCATAAACATGGCAGTCTTATTAGCCTCTGAAGGAGAAAATGCCCCGTTGTTTCCTCCAGAAGAATTTCTACGGCCTTGGTGAACATTCGGCTGCATTCTTCTTATCTTCTCCAACTCCAGCACACACGGACAGAAACTGACTCATTGCCACTCACACATTGACAGAGACTGAAAGCTTGCTCCCAGACCCCATCCCGGCCCCCGCTCACACCACTCCGGGGTGCTGCGCAGTTTTAGCTGCTGTAGGTCCCCATTCCCCCCCCAAGCTGGCGGCGGCACGACTACATGTTGCTGCGGCTCCCTACACTCACATCACCTCAATTCGGAAAACGGACTGTTTCAAGTTTAGTGCACATAAACAATGTCAAATGTATGTGTTGTCTTAATTCTGATGTGTGCCATTATTATGGTAAACAAGTAATAATTGTGGATTAATTTCTGTATCTTTTCTGTGGTAATTGGAGTGTGGATGTAATCTCATTGTTGTTGCACTCGTGTAATGACAGTGACAGTAAATCTCATCCATCCATCCATCCATATTAACGTGTTTACAGTGTCTCACAACTGACATGGAACATTGTTAACCGTTTGGGGATTATATTTTTTTTGTTATAACCAGTTTGGGAATGTCAATTTTGGGGTAGAACCCAAAACAGGAAATGTCAAAATACAGTTTCTGTTCGATATGATCCATTTGGGAAGAAATTGTGCTTCAGAGCCCTTGATGGCGTGCACACAGGATGACAGTCGGAGAAATGTTAAACCTGTTAAATGAGGTTGTATTGTCATGTTTTAACTTCACTCTGTTTATTCTGCTCCCAGGTATATCCACGCCCTCTACCTGGGCGCCCAAAGCCACTGGCATTGTGATGGTCCCCGTCGCCACTTCCGCTGGCGGCTGATGTTTGAGAGTGCTGACATAACCATGCTCCGCCTCCTGGAGGCTTTTCTCAAGTCGGCGCCACAACTCGTCCTCCAGCTGAGCATCATGATCCACGGAAACGCTGTCCTCCCTCTGCAAGGTGGGGGGGGGGGGGGGATTGGAGATGTTGGACAGATATCAGTGTTAGAGTCCATGTGTTATTCACGCACCTCTTACAAGAAACACACTGGCCTTTGATAAATAAAACAAAGTGTGCAGATAAGCACACACGCATGCACACACATACACACACACACAAACACGGACACAGTGTTTTACCTGAGGTGTTTTTACCTGAGGACACCTGAGTTTTTTTTTTTTTGTTTGTTTGTTTTTTGCTTGTTTGTTTTGTTTTGTTTTACCTGAGGACACCTGAGGTGTTTTTACCTGAGGACACCTGAGTTTTTTTTTTTTTGTTTGTTTGTTTTTTGCTTGTTTGTTTTGTTTTGTTTTACCTGAGGACACCTGAGGTGTTTTTACCTGAGGACACCTGAGTTTTTTTTTTTTGTTTGTTTGTTTTTTGCTTGTTTGTTTTGTTTTGTTTTACCTGAGGACACCTGAGGTGTTTTTACCTGAGGACACCTGAGTTTTGTTTTTTTTTACCTGAGGACACCTGAGGTGTTTTTTTTAACCTGGGGATACCTGAGGTGTTTTTACCTGAAGATATCTGAGGAGTTTTTTACCTGAGGGCTTTTCAGCAGCTCTCTTGTGAGAAGGTTCCTACTCTGCTGAATGTGAGCTGATCAAAGTGACTTTAAAGTGTAGGTGACACCAAAAATGTGCACAAATAACTACAAATGATGAAATGTTGATATTTTAAAAAATCCTGAACAATACAAGTCGATGATAAGTGCAGGTGAAGGATAAACACCAGCTGTCTGAAGCCTGCGCTCTATTCCAGCCCTCAGCCACGGCCATATTGTTGCAAGTCATCACTGGAATGGCACCTGCTGATTCAAGCCCAAATCAACTGTAAACATGGCGGTGGTCAAGATGTTTTCAGATGTTTTTTTTTTCTAGTGTGGAGCTTTTTTTAAGTCCAGTCTGAACTTGTGTCACCATCAGGCTGTGGAGGACACAGACTGATGGTTTACGCTGTAAGTTAAAAGACTTGCAGCGCCTCATGTGCTCATAACGTCTCAGTTTGCACGTGACAACATTATCCCATGATCCACAAAACAATAAAATAATCTGAAAATACTCAGTTTTGTCGCCTTGTCAAGTGGAGAAGCCGCGGACATCGTGCGTGCGTGCTCGTCAATATAAGTGTTCCACCTGCCATTCTGCTGGTGAAAATTAACCATTCTGACACTGATAACATGGTGCAGCGCTGACCAGAACCACTCGGTGGAAACGGGGCTGTCAGTAGCCTGTAAAAATACATAAATTAATCCATAAATGAATGGGAATATTAAAATAATGGTTCCAGAGCTGATGCCATGTCCTCCTTCTTCTTGTCCAATGTCGGCACTTGCTAGGAAGTTCCTGGTTTGTAGTGGCGTGCAGTTCAAAATCCGAATATATATCTCTTTAAGAACTGCACACCAGGAAAGGACAAATTTCTAACTGTTGTTAAATTTTAGTCTTAAATATTCATGAAAACATGGCATTATGTGTCACCTACACTTTAAAATGCAGTGAAAGTTTGGCTGCTGTAACTCTGATGTTCTCATGATGTTCATGTGACTGCAGCAGATAATGGATCTAAAAAAACACAATTCAGCATCTTGATCGTCAGCATCAGAACTTCATGAACATTAGTTTATTATTGATTTCAGACTGAGACACGACTCTGAGGAGGAAATGCTTCAAACTGTCCTCCGCTGTTACCAGGGCAACCTAATAGCATTTGATTTTGATCTCAATTTTCATTTTTAGTTGTCCTCTTCATCGCCTAAATATCTCCCCCCCCCCGTAGGTCTCTCGGCCTCGGCCTCTCTGGTCTCTCTCGCCTGGATGATTGCCTCCTACCAGAAGGTTCTGCGTGATTCACGTGACGACAAACTGCCGATGTCTTACAAAGCCGTCATCGCACAGATGCTGTGGCACTTCTTCACCATCGGGGCGAGGACTGTGGCCTTCGCCCTCTTTGCTTCCGTCTTCCAGCTCTACTTCGGCATCTTCATCGTCAGCCACTGGTGCGCCATGTTTGACCCCCACAAAAAACCTGACCTTTTATAGCCTGACCTTTGACTACAATGCCTTTGACCTTAATAAGTATTATCATCATAATCTTCATTAACAATTTATTTATAAAGCACTTTCAAATCTTAAGTTACAAAGTGCTGTTCATTTTAGAAATGAATTATAAAATTGCAACCCTTTAAAACAGAAAGCCAAAGCGCACACATCATACACACACAACAAGCAACAACAAATTCATATCTCAGATAAAAGTCTATTGTGGGCATGTATGTACATGTACACGTATATAAGGGCATGTATGTTGACCTATGACTGGCCTGTTGGTTTGCACGAGTAACTGCAGTAACCCTACACTTACACACACACCCCACACAAACCCCCACTTACTTTTCCTTCCTGTCTGTCCATGATGTCCAAGTACTAATGTTAAACATAAAAGTACCCATTAGTCCAGATCAAGGGTGAGTGAGAACAATTAAAGATGGCTTTAATGTCACTCATACTCATCTTTGTTGCTGGTGATGACTTTAATCAAAGACAGTTAGAGCATGGGTTGCCTTGCAGCCATTCATGTAATAAGTAGAGTGGGATGGGGCCGTGTCCAAATACTTATGGACTTTCCAAAGCATCACATGAAACCATGGAACAAAATCCATTTATTATGATTTAATGTACTGCAAGTCCCCCAGTTGATCACCAGTCTCAGGCTTTGGTAGTCACCATGCCTAGGATTGGTTGGCTAGCTAGATTTTGGAGTGAAAATCAGACCCTCCAGAAATTTGCAATGCCAGGATTACAACAATTCATTCAACCAATAATTCAACCAATATATCATCTACATATAGTAAAACAGAGATACATATATCTCTGTATTGCTATATGTAGAAAGATTTGTAGAAATATTGGTTGAATTAATTGTCAAAATCTTGGCATTGCAAATTTCTGAAGGGACTAGAAGCAAACTTTATTTTAAACTATGTGTAACCTAAAACATGTCTGTCAACATATGTTGAGAGAGTGTGTCTGTTTTGCCTAAATTCATACGAAATCCTTTCAGCAGGGTTGTGAGGAGCGTTATTGGAGTTTTAAAACATACGGTAACTGCTGTGAAACAATCAGAATACAACTTGCTTCTATGATTTAGTTCAATTCTCTTTGGCAACAGTCTGTCAAATACACCTGCTCCTAATCCACCATGAGTCCAGTATCCACAAAGCATCCAGCAGGTGGCAGACACATCTGTAATATATTGTACAACAAAAATAACATTTTGCTTCTGATTGTTACTCTGGTGCATCAAAATTCCCTGGATTTCAAAGAGTTTGTCCTCATTGGGTAATTATATAGTAATGGAATTAACAAAATCTGCCCATATTTTAGCTCACCCTTAAAAATTTTCTCCGATTGTAATTCTGCAGTGGTGGGCATACTTCCGATAATCCGATAACAGATAATTATCGAAGATAATGTTTTCATTATCGGATTATCTTTTTAGATAAATTTGAAAACCATCATCAGACTAATTATCTTCCAATGAATTACCGTCCGATAAGTTTTAGACCAATAACGTACTAAACTAAGCTGAACAGTGAAAAACATTTTTAAAACTGTTAAAGTTGTTGAGACCTATCTGTTAAAAGTTCCCTAATAGGCATGTTGTTCTACCCTCTGCAATCAGAAACCACTCTATCGTCTGCAAGCAAAGGAGAACTGGTGACCAAAAAAAAGTCATTTCCTTTAATACCATACTAATGTAATCGCAATGTCACCAAGTCAACCAGAGGCATACATGTTTAACTTATGGTTCAAATTTTAACCACTCATTTTATTATTGTCATGTCTGAAGTTTATAAAGTGAAAATATCAGATATATGTTTTCGTTTTAAAGTAATGTGCTAATTTTTAAGGTTTTGTGAGCACATGCTGCTCCAGGCAGCAATGCATTATGGGTAGCATAAAGTAATCTCAGACGTTCACGACAGGACAAATGCATTTCAGACACTCTGTTCAGGGTCCACAGATAACAGCATTAAACTCTAGTGCCTAAAACTCTTGTGAATATATTCTCTGGGTTTATAGATGTTAGTATATTTGTGTTTGTTAAATTCCATGCATCTTAAATGTAGCAGACACGGATTATCTGGAATTTTGTTTGACATTTTTTCAAGGCCGCTACTGCCATCTACTGGCCAGGAGTGTTCATGGCAGTATTAAACGTCTGGGTACATGGCTGCTCTCAAAGTGTTGGTATTGTCCATTGCTGTCCAGGCGCTTTTTGTCTGCATATATGTTAACTTTGTATTCTAAAACTACGGTTAGAAGTAATTCTGACTCCTCATCGGTCCACACGAACGAGGTTGGCGCCATGTTTTTAGTTTTTGTGGAAGTGACAACAAGAGAATAAGGCTCCTGATTGGATAGAATTTTAATCAGTACCGCCACCCAAAGGTTTGGCAGACTAATTACAACACATTTATACAGTTCGATGTGGATGGATTTTTTTTAAACGACGTAGTGTGGATGAAGTTTTTTCCCCAAACTGAAAGGGTAAGATATTCGGTTTTACAAATACCCGACAACGTGTGTACATGGCCTTATGTCTGTGAAAGGCACTATATAAATAAATTTACTTACTTACTTACTGAGTGCATGTTTTACAACATCATAAAAGTTTTAAAACATGCAATTGCGATGACACTTCCAGGGCTCCGTAAAAATGCCTGTTTTTACAAATAAAATGGAATATTTTACAAAAGCACATTGATCTTTAAACCAACACACGACACACGTCACATTAACATGTTGGTTTACATAATGGTTTACTGAACCAATCACTGTTTAGCACTTTTACCCAGAATGCTTTGCGGTCTGTGTTTGTTACAAAACCTCAGAATTAGTGCCTTATTCAACATTAAAAGATATATGTTATATTTTAACTTTGTACAAATGACAGAATTGACATTAATGGAGTTATTCTATCAGTATTTTCAAAAAACCATAAGTTAGTATGACTTTATTTTTCAAGACCTCCGCCTGATCGGAGTGTTGAAATTGATAGGGAGCTGGTCTTATGGCTGCGCTTAGTGTACCTCTGTGGTGGGAGTGTTGTTGTAAACAAGAGCTTCCAGCAGGGGTAGAATGTTGAAAGAAAAATCATTATGATTAGTAAAGAGTTGATTTTGTGGGTGCTATCAGAATTTGTCTGTGCTGCTTTCTGCAGGGGGCAGCATGGTCAAACATTCTTGCTTATTCTTTAAGTCTTTTACGGCTTTTGATGCTTTCAAAAGCGATCGTGTTAAAAATCAATTTTAGCTCTTTAGTAACTGCAAATGTCCCATAGACAACACCGGAATTTATCGGGTATCGATTATCTGTAACTTCCGATATATTTTTGGATGGTTTATGGGTTTATCTTTATCAAAGATAATTTTTCAGTTATCTTATCTGTTATCGAAGTTAATTTTTTGGTTATCTGTGCCCACCACTGTAATTCTGTTACCATGGAATCACTTCTTTATATGCCTCTTAAATATATTCTCCATTTACAGTGTTCTGTTTTGAGGCATCGTAATTTATCACTGCTTTTGAACTTTTTTTAATTCACAGAACAAGTATTCCCAATATTTCAGAGGAGTAATATTACTTTTTTTCAGGTGCGTGATGACGTTCTGGATCATCCAAGGTGAGACGGATTTCTGCATGTCAAAGTGGGAGGAGATCATCTACAACATGGTGGTGGGCATCATCTACATCTTCTGCTGGTTTAACGTGAAGGAGGGCCCCAGCCGCTTCCGCATGACGGTCTACTACTCTGTGACGCTGGCAGAGAACGTGGCGCTGACTGCCGCCTGGTACACCTACCGTGGGCCGCACACCTCCGACTCCTATGCCCTGGTGGTGGTGTGCCTGGTGGCCTGCAGCTTCGCCCTGGGAACCTTCTTTATGTTGGTGTACTACTGCTGGCTGCACCCGGACGGACCTGTTCTGGGCTCACAGTGGGGCAGCTGTGTGAATGAGGGGGTGGGAGGGGCCGGAGGGGTGGCGGGTGTGATTGACGCCTGTCTTACACCTTCTCAAGGCTCTCAAACGGACATGGTCATCACCAGCCCTCCTAGGACTCTCCCCAGGACTAAAGACACAGGGGAGCCGGTTCCTGGGGATCGAGACAGTTCCTTACCCATTTTCCAGGTACGTCCCTCCCCCTCCTCCTCTCCAGCACTCCTTCACAGAACCTCCTCTTCATCTCGTGCACAGGAAGGTCCTGTAATCCGGATTGATCTCCCCAGGAAGCGATACCCGGCGTGGGATGCGCACTTTATTGACCGGCGTCTTCGCAAGACGATCCTGCTGCTGGAGACCACGTCAGCCGTCAGCCCCAGGATACAGTACAGGAGCAGCATGATGGGCAGCAAAGAGGTTCTAGAATATGAGACGACTGTCTAAGGCCTTAAAGTGCAGTCTGAGATCAGTTCTCAGCCCAGGACTCCTAAGACCAGTAGAGGAATGGAAAGGAGACATGGAGCATCAAGCAACTCAAATAGTTTTTTAAAAGGGTTGTAATGTGTGTAGGCTAATCTGGGACCAAAGCTGTCCCCGTAAGTCTGAGTCCAGGAGAATGTAGCATGAATGAGCCGTGTGAAGTTCATGGAGTAATCCAGAACTGGGGTCATCTTCATCTTTTCTAAAAGCTTTGAGGTGAGAATAATAATCATCCTGGGACCAAGGGGCGACTGATGGAGCTCCAATCTGGACATTATGAGTTAGAACATGAAGACAGACAACGTCACAAAGTGTCAGGTTATTGTGCATGAAGTTCAGCCTCAGACTGGGACTCCAACAACACAGGTCTGAGTCTGAATACAAGAGGTTCATCTGTGCCACATCAGTTTTTTTTTTTTTTTTAAATCTGACACTTGTCAACAATCAAACATTAAAACTTCATCAAATACAAGCAGTTTTAGACTTCTTGGTTTTAGTTATGAAGGAGAAACTCTGGGATTCAGAAGGAGTTCACAGTAGAAATGTTTCTCCTGAAAGGAGCCAGTTGATCTGGTTCAGGCACTTGGTTTGGACTGAACTGGAAGAAAGTCCCAAGATGGACAGAAAATCCCCATTTGACCGGGAAACGTCGTGGATTTCCACAGGAAGAACTATTGAATGTGCTTGGGAAGAGCAGCATCTAGGCTAGCTTACTTAGCCTGCTGGCACCGTGGCATGGCCCCGGATTACTGGAAAAAGCTGGACGTATGTGGAGGACCTAATTCCTCTCTGGAATATGTAACCTAGACGTCTCAACAAACCTCACCGATCAGAATTAATCCAGTTGTACCCTGGAAGCCATCAAATCTTTGAGTGCGGTATCATTCAAAAACAAATCCAACAATTCCAAAGATCCAAATAGGAGATGAGCATTTTGCTTGTACAAGAGGGTCGGCAGAGAGACAAGGTTTTCATTTCTTTACCAATCGTTTTTCTAAAAGGTTCCAGTGCCATTATAATCTTTGGCAAGAATCTGCAAGGCCGTCTGTTAAAGGTGTGATTAGAAATGAAGATCCAGCCTGATAACGGAACGAGGACCGGCTGAACGGCAGCGCGGCCCATATGGTTTACGACTCTTCAGTCGAAAATAAAACTTGCCCGCCCATACGCGAAACACAAGCAGTCATTGCAAGAGTCTGACTGTTTCCATCCCTGCTGCCTCATCAATTCAAAACCGAGACAGGAACTGCTTGGAAAAATCAATCAGTGCTAATTAAAGTGTGATTAATGTAACCTGGACGACTTCTGCAACGGCGGGTCGTCTGTGCGTCTTCACAGACGGCCCGTGATATACAAACACAGATGTCAGATATAAGCTATTATCACAGGATCTGAGCAGATGACTGTTTGGACTAAATGTCGGACTTCTCTCTGGATACTTCACGTCATGAGTGGTGAACAGTATTTAGCATGGTTTTGTTGGAATGTGGAAACACTTGAGCAACATATATGTACAAAGCAAACTCATAACAAGACAAAACCCACTCTATTCAGGAAATGTTCCCGTTTGATGAGCAGGAAACACAGTCACAGGTGTCGTGGTCCTCAAACTTGCTGCACGGACTATACCCAGGGTTAAAGTGGACCAACCTGTCTTACAGCCTTGGTTAGTCAGTTTATACCCTGGTATGTTATAAGGCAATCAAGTATAGACTACAGTGAAAACCAATAATACAACTAAACTGAAAACGAAATGTGTTTTTATGATTATGATGTTAAAAGATGACAGACACAACACACAAATCAAAGTGGAATAAGTGGCATAAGTGGTCCAAGTCAGAGTGCGGTACATGGGTTAAACTACATGCATTGATTTTATATGTTGCAGTAACATCCTATTTTGAAATTTGGGATTGAAAACAACTCTGGACATTGAAATATTGACTTATGAATAATACGAGGGGGTATAATTTGGACAAGAGGGGTTACACTCTTTCATAGCCCAGAATGTATCCCAGGGCTTTTTTTTAGACCCCAGGGTATAGTTTGGTCAAGTCAGGACAATAACCTAGTTTAGTTTACCCCCAGATATACCAACCTGGGCTATTTTATACCCTGTTTTATGTTTTGGATTCAGCCAGACTATAGGGATGGCGAGGGGGCTCATACTATACCCCATGTTATAAATGAACCTGGGCTATTTTAGACCCCAGGGTATAGTTTGGTCAGGTCAGGACTATAACCTAGTTTAGTTTACCCCCAAATATACCCACCTGGGCTATTTTATACCCTGTTTTATGTTTTGGGTTCAGCCAGACTATAGGTATGGGGAGCTCATACTATACCCCAGGTTATAAACTAACCTGGGCTATTTTAGACTCTGGGGTATAGTTTGGATGAATCATGACTATAACCTAGTTTAATTCAGCCCAAAATGTACCAACCTGGGGTATTTTATACCCTGTATTGTGTTTTTGGCTCAGCCAAACTAGTTATTGGTTTTGCTGGGCTCAAACAGTAACCCAGATTATAAACCAGCCTGGGCTATTTTACATGCTGGGGTATAGTTTGGCCAAGTCAGGACTATAACCTAGTTTAATCCAAAATACACCAGCCTGGGTTATTTTATGCCCTGTATTATGTTTTGGGCTTGGCCAGACTATCTAAAGGTATAGGAGGACCTCAAACGTTACACTAGAGTCTCAACCAGCCTGGGCTGTTTTGTACCTTGGTATATATTTTGAAGTTAGCCCATGTTTAACCCTTTAATGGTCAACTCATATTGGTATATGGTAGAGCATATTGATATCTACTACATTCTATTGAAAATTGTGAAGATATTAAAGGGTTAATTTGGCTCAAAGTATACCAGCCTGGCCTATTTTAGACCTCAAAGTATATTTTGGGTAAGGCCAGACTATACTCAGGTTTAGTTTGGCAGGGATAGCGCTAGCTAGCTACACCAGATAGACCATTGTGAGAGCAAGTCGTGGGGGGGGGGGTTTAAGGGATGTGACCAAAGTAATGATGAATAAATGTCGGCCGTGCTGTAACCACTGCGTAAAGAGAATAGTGTACCATCCAGTTTTTTTTTTTTAAATGGAGCCAAACCGGTGTTACGTACAGCACAACTGAGTGATGGTAAGCAATAGTAGAGGAACCGCTCGCCCCGCTATGTTCAAGCATACATGTGTGAAGAGGCTACAGAGATAACAGGCAACATTTTGTTATAAGGCTAATGAGCAATAGCTGCCTTTTCTGTAACATTCATTATTTCCAGTGACGTCAGTAACAAACTGAAAAGGAGCATTTAAGGCACAATCACATACCGATCCACCATCCTTCAAGATGTAACACAAAATAAGGACGTGGCTCTCCATGTCAGCTAGCTTTGTGAGCTAGTGTATAGCTAGCTTGGAGCTGAGCTTGTTTAGCGAATAAGACATTCTTCTTCTGTTGTCATCATCATTGTCAGTCTGCCACATGATAACCATTTGTATTTCAGGGCTATTTATTAGTGGGAACAGACGTCCCCCTTTTCCGGGAACAGTCCCCATTTAGTGGTGTTTTCCTGGACAGAGATGTCCATGGAAAAGTCCCTGTTTTTAAGTATGAATTAAAATCAGGTCAGAAAGAGCAAATCAGACAGCAGATTTCTCATGCTGTGCTTCTTTTGGCCAACAGAGGGGGCTGGCTGCCTCCTATAGTAGAGGTGGGTGATACCGGGAATTTTGGTATTGATCCGATACCAAATAAATACAGGCTGAGTATCGCCAATATCAATACTGATACCGATACTTTTTCATATTTAAGCTTCACAGATCCAAAGGATCCAAAAGACCTAGGATATAATTTCACCAAACATTGTATGTGACAACATAATACTTTATTATCACAATCAACATTTTTGTTTAAAAAAATCACTCAACACAACTTAAAACATAATCTCCTGAGGTAGAGGGCTGACAAACCACAATACAAGGGTACACTGCTCCGTGTTGTGTGACACAGTGCAGCACTGCTCTTACAGAGAGTACTTTGATGAATCTGTGTGCGCAGCAGTCAGTACATGCGGGAGAGAAAAAAAGCTTGAGTATCGATCTTTTTATACGAGGATCGTTCAATATCAATACCAGCGTTGGTATCGATATTAGGATCGATCCGCCCACCTCTATCCTATAGCAGCTTCACATTCTTCTTCTACAACTAATAGTGCAGCAGATAACAGAATATTTACAAAGGAGTCTTTTAAATGGTGAAACTACCACCAAATTCGGCACAAATACTCCTTAGACATTAAGTCTTTTGAAAAAAATGATTGGCCACTTGAATTTTTAATAGGTAGGAAGGGGGTCAGTTGAAGAATTGCACAGAGGTCAAAATTTAGAAATTCTTCAGTCATATTGAAAACTATACCACATTATTTGTCTGATCATGAATATTCAAAAAAGGTGTAGTTTGGACTATCTGTGACTGAATGTTTTGGAGTTGTGGAGTAAAAACAGCAAGAATGGTGACAAAGGTCAATTTCAGTTTGTACAGGGGTCAAAAGTTAAAGTTGCTCCAATTTTGGTAAATAAAAAAAAGTGGTGCAAATTATTGGTTGAGCTAATAGGATTAAAAATGGAATAGTTTTGACTGTGTTGAATGTTTGGTCTCCAAAGTAAAAGTCAGTGCTTGTTTCCATAAATGAACGATTATTACAGTTATCTGCTCCACTATAACCACCTACTCTCCAAGTTTTAGAGGAAACTGGTGTGAAAAACCCCAACAGAAACAAGCAAGTGTCCAGTGAGTCCACAACATCAGTTTTTTTTCAATCCAGGGTTTGAAACCGGCAGGGTTTGGGATCATACTACCAGGTGACAGGTCACTGATTCGAAAGTATAGATCCACTTTGATCTTGAGTTAACAAAGCAACTGACAAATGTTGTGTGCATCATTTTTAACTTAACACAGTAAAAAAAGAAAAAAAAATGCTATTTGTTGCAGGCACTGAGGGTTAATGTGTGATTTTATGACTTGGTTTGCACAGTTACTTAGTTCCCAGGTTGGCTTTCACCTGAGTTTATTACAACAGTTACTATGGTCCAAATACATAAAACCAAAAGTGTCCTCGTTTTTATTTCAGTAGACAAAAACTATTGATATTTGCTGGTCCACCAAGTCAGCAGGTCCAAATGAAGTTGAGGTCTCCAGCAGAACCAGTCGGTTAGATGACTGGTGCCTTTTACAAAAATAAGCCACGTACAGACCAAACCAATCAGACTGTGGGATTGTGACTCGTGGGAAACCGTGACAACACGAGGAACGCTTTCTTCTTTGTTAAAGTGCTGCTTTTGTTTCCTGTCAGAACCTAAACTCAAACCATTTCCATGGAGCCAATCAGGAACCAACTTCCAGGATTAGAGGGGTCAGGTTCCAGGTGTGAAGGAGTGTAACCATCAGTTAGAAACCGTGTGAGGCTGAGAAAGTCGTGCACGGTCAGCAGCACGACCTGCAGAAAGAAAAAAAAAACTTCACATCAAAGCATCAAAGCCAACATCAGTCCCAACTCATGTGACGCAACAGATTCCGCTTTGAAGTCCTCTTCAAAGACTTTTTTCTTTGAGGTTTTAGGGCTCATTTATTCATGATGGTTGGATTTGTTGGGTTGGAGGAATTTTATCCCTGAAACACAGATGATGTCATTTTTCAGATGACGGTGTTAGCATTAGCATTAGCAGCGGCTTGATTCCTGCTTCTTTGTAAGTGTCAAAGCATCTTTGAGCAAAGATTCTGAACACTACATTGTTTCCACTGTGCGGTTGAGCGATTTATCTGGCAACTCTGCACAGTGATATGTGTGTGCTGAGTGTCACTGCAAACTGTTAGCATTTTACCTCCAACAAACACCTCAGTAGTATTTTCTGGGCCGGTCCGGTATGCAAATAAGCGCAGGTGCCACATGTTGCCATATCATCACACCACGGAAATATCTTCATGGGCAACCACCCGGGATGACAACCGGCCCCACCGGTGAAATGTGGGTGTGTCCTCGGCCTTCTCCAGTAATGAAAGTCCTCAACACAGAGGCGGAGCTTGCCAACAGGCAAAGCAGGCAACTGCATGAAGTCCGAGACCAGGAGGGGGCACCCAAGGGCTGACAAACTTAAAACTACATCCACAGCTGCCTATCGTTTAGGAGGTTTAGACAAATGGTAGTGGCGACAATGACTCTTTTTCTGCTTTTGGCTCTTTTGACTGCTTTTTCATTTTAATTTACACTTTTCTGTTTGCTAATATTATTTTGATATGATTCGTGGAGCATTTAATGGTTAATATTTTAAAAAAAGATAGAAGTAATGACATAAAGACTGAGGATAAAAGATGGCGAAACTTCTAATGGTGAGGAACACTGGTGGGAGGGGCCCTCTGTGAATGCTAGCCTCGGGCCCCAACAGTCTCTAGAATCACCACTATCAACACAGAGGCTGGATCATGAACAAAGAAATGCACCACATGACCAAATGTGGCTAAAATGCCAATTGAAAATATTGGCAGAGATATTATGATTATTATTCATTCATTCATTTTCTGCTGCTTATCCAACCCAGGTAAAGAGTTACAGGACTTGGCCGAGGATAGGGAAGTGTGGGATGAGTTTCTTGGTTTGACTGCCACTGTGATCCGGAACTGGATGAGCGGCAGAAAATGAATGAACGAACAAATAATAATAACAATATCCAGTCATAGTAGAGAAGCTTGAATCTTCGACTGGACTGGGTTGCTTGATGCGAGGACGTTTCGCTTCAAGTCGCAGAAGCTTCCTCAGCTAAAATTCTTGCTCTAGTAGTCTGACTTCTGTCTGACCCTTGTCGAGAAGAACAAACAGAAGCCACAAAAGCTGGAGTTTTAAACCTAACCAGATGCCTCCTACCGGGAGGCAGACTGCTATTGGCTAGTGACTAAACAGTTGCTTTAATTAGCACCTATTGTGCTCTAGTTAGCACCCTCCTAATGACAGGGTAGCTGTCCCTCCTAACGATGGGACTGACGCCTCTCCTGATGGTATGAATGACTCATTATCATGAACAAAAGACGGAAACTGCTTTGATCTGAGTACCCCATTGTAAACGGGACAAAGCGTGTCTCAGACCCACCCCCCCCTTGGTTAAGACTGGGTTTCAACTGTTTAGGTGTTCAACTGGTTAGGTTTAAAACTCCAGCTTTTGTGGCTTCTGTTTGTTCTTCTTGACAAGGGTCAGGCAGAAGTCAGACTACCAGAGCAAGAATTTAGCTGAGGAAGCTTCTGTGATTTGAAGCGAAACGTCCTTGCGTCAAGCAACCCAGTCCAGTCAAAGATTCAAGCTTCTCTACTATGGAAACCACCTGGACATCTGAGAGCCTACACAGAAATATCCAATCATGATTTGCTGATGCCACTAAAGTAGAGCTTATTTTAGAGGAAGTCAATCTGAAGAATGTCTGACAAATAAATGTTCGACTTTAATACTATTTTCACACACAGCTTTTTCGTACAGCGCCACCAAATGTGGGAGTAGTCAAGTGCAGCTTTTGTTGTAATAATAACACAGCGGGTTTCCAGGCAGAAGGTTGCTCCACCTCAGATCCAGTTCCCTCCACACCAACATCAAGGAAAACTCCAAGAGTCCATCACTCACAAGACACTTAACTCAGACACTCTGGCACTTTGTGATGCGTGACGCTTGCTTCGTAGCACATTGATTAGCATGAGATTCGAGATCCGCTGCTCCATCATTCCTCACTGTAGCGTCAAAGTTAATCCAATGTGAGGTGACTGAATAAAAACCTCTTGGTATGCAGGGTGGCAAAACCTTTGATGTGCCATTTTGATCACTTATCTATAAAGCTATAGCATCTCACTAGCATCTTACTGGGCTGCGACTGGTGAAAGGGAGGCGGAGACAGAATTGCACGAAAAGGCAACAACTTTCTCATGTGGACTGTCACTGAATTGGGCCTCCAGCACATGCGTGAGTGCCAATCCGTAGTGGCAGCAAAAAAACGTCCACAAATCTCGAGCATTCCGCACAAATACCATGTGAGAGCCACCAACACCACCGACATGGTGCAGAGCACACACGCGAAAGTCGAGTGCCAATAGCTCGACCTTTGCAGGTGCAAGGATTTACGTGTGAATGCTGTGATGGAATAGATTTGCATGCACATGCTCTCACGGATGTTGAGCGCCACTGGTGCGGCTGAAATGACGGCACATTCTGCACACAACGTTCAGGACGGATGTGGACTCCTACAGTGTTATTATGTGAAAGAGGCTATGGAAATTCCCTGACTTCAGGCAGAAAAAGCACTGAAAATAATAATAAAATAATAAATAAATAATTTTTTAAAACAAGAAGAAAAGTGTGGACAGCCACTTACGGACTTACAAAATGATGTCCAGGAGCTGCGTCTCTCAGCTTCTATTGATGTCACACAGACAGTGAAAATAAAAACAATAAATCCAGGTCCACACGTTCACACAGGTGAAGCCTGCTGTCCCCGCATGCACGTGGGTTGCCACCGCCTGGCAGCATTACACTTATTCCCACTGCCGTCCTCAGAAAAATAAACAGAAAAACAATATGTCCGGTTCCGTGGCCGGTCATGATACGTCCACCCGGCTGGCGTGTGTGCGTAGCCGGTTGGTGCCAACCAACAAAATTAAACTTATTTCCACTTCGGTTCTCAAAAAAATAAATTAAGAAAAAGAAGAAAACACAATAATTCCAAACAGTCCGCCCTTCCTTCACTGCGCATGCATCATTTAGGAGCGTCAGCATTGATTCACTGATTATCACCTTGTTTCTGCTTCACACTGCAGTCCAGTCATCATCTGTCTCAGAGACAGATGTCTGAAGCTTTTGGACAACAATCACTTCCACATAACGTCAGCATTATTTCATCATAAAAGATTGAGGAAGTGATCACAGCGCAGCAGCCATGACAAGTTGCTCCTGCTGCGTTCACTGCGCCTCCGTCATTTCAAAGCATCAGTAACAACTCACTGATTATCGCCTTGTTTCTGCTTAAAACTGACTTTAGAATGATTTAAGAGGTTTTACTTTGTCATCTGATGGTTAATAATCACATTATTACCTTTGATCACTTTGGGTGAAGAGACTCAGAAGAGCTGCTGCGGTCCCAAATGGCGCATGCGCATTGAAGGCAGGGAGGATTTTTAGGGGGGGGGGCTGTTCAGTCTGCGACACCAGTTCATGCAGGGCCCTTGGGCAAAGCCTTTAATCCCCTATTGCTCCCGGTGTGTAGTGAGTGCCTTGTATGGCAGCACCCTGACATTGGGGTGAATGTGAGGCATAATTGTAAAGCGCTTTGAGTGTCTGATGCAGATGGAAAGGCGCTATATAAATGCAGTCCATTTACCATTTAAAACTTGCATTTTCTAACCTACATTGTTTATAAATGTAACTATTCAATTCTTTCTAACATTTTTCTAACATTTAAATTCTCTCTAATCATTTTACTTGTCGAAATTATTGTTATTATAAGTAATATTAGTAGTTGTAGTTAAAAAAGGCTTCAAAACTGGACCTTTAATCTAGGTGTTGTGGGGGGGCACATCCTTGTCCCACGCCCCCATTCCACCTGGATTCGCCCCTGCTTTGGCGTTTGAGCACAAAGAATGGATAACATTTATTTATGCAGAAAACATGACCAGATTTACAGGTAAGAAAGTTTTATTGCGTTTTCACATCATGTGGTTCTCAGAAAGAGAGTTTAGGTGCATTTGAGTGGAAAATAGTGTTAGTTGTTGATGCGTCGCAGAGGATCAGCTGTTTTTAGCGAGCAGATACAGAGCGGCTCAGCTCAGAATTCTAAATAAAGGAGAAAAAAAGCATAAAAATGTCTTTGTAAAGCTCAGTGCAGGTGTGCTGTTGTCACCACGCTTTAAGAGGTGAGGACGAGTCGTAGCTGCTGCAGAAAACCGCGGATGAAAAGCTCACAGCTCGCTTAAAGTGGGCAGTTCAGACGAACCCCCTGCCCACGGACCAAGTTTAATGCTGCTATCGACCCACAATTCAAAAATAATAGTAACGCACAGTGACTTGGAGAAGTAACTTTAATCTGATTACTGAATTGGAAAGATTAACGCGTTAGATTACTCGTTACTGAAAAAAGTGGTTAGATTAGAGTTAGTAAGTAACGCGTTACCGGCATCACTGGATACTAGCCTAAGGACTTGAAATGTATGGTGGCCATCCAGGGTGGTAGCTGTAGGGGTTAATGAAGAATTGCACCGAGATAAAAATGCTCCAGTCATATAGAAAACTATACAACACTATTTATCTGATCATAAATATTCCAAAAAGGTATAGTTTGGACTATCTGTGACTGAATGTTCTGGAGTTATGGGCTAAAAACAGCAAGAATGGTGTCAAAGGTCAATTTCAGTTTGTACAGAGATCAAAGATTAAAGTTGCTCCAATTTTGGTAAAAAAGTGATGCAAATTATTGGTTGAGTTAATGTGGTTTTTAAAAGGACTAGTTTGCACCATGTGTCATGCTTACGTGGGCTGTCCGTAAAGTATCAATCCTTTTTATTTTTTTAAAAACTATATGGATTTCATTCATATGTTTTTACGTCAGGCAAGTTTGAACCCTCGTGCGCATGCGTGAGTTTTTCCACGCCTGTCGGTGACGTCATTCGCCTGTGAGCACGCCTTGGGAAGGAGTGGTCCCGCCCCCTCGTCGGAATTTCATTGTCTGGAAATGGCGGAATGAAAGGGACTTTTTTTCCATCAGAATTTTTTCAGAAGCTGTTAGAAACTGGCACCTGGAAACCATTTGAAAAATTTATCTGGCTTTCGGTGAAAATTTTGCGGGCTTCACAGAGAATAAGGACTGTTAACTGTCACTTTAAGGACCCCTTTAAGGACGCTTGGCGCGCCGCGCCCCGAGCTGCGACAACGCGGCACAAAACACCGTATCATTTCTAAACGGATAGCTCTGTGGGTACGAGACGTCGTGTGCTCTTTCTCCGGTTATCACAAGAGCTGGACATCAGCCATTTTCTGGCAGATTTCACTTTTAAACAGAGATTTTGTCGTGGAACGCCGCACGGAGGCTTCGCGCGTCACGACCGATTCGCTTGATGAGCGAGACAAAGAACACCTCCGTTTCAGCGTGTCAGTGGACAAGTTTGGACATGTCCAGCTATCCACAATTTCTATGATACTTACTGGACTGGTAAGCAATGAAAGCCGAGATAGGCATGTCCTAACTTGTCCTCTGACACGCCGAAACGGAGGCGTTCTTTGTCTCGCTCATCAAGCGAATCGGTCGTGACGTGCAAAGCCTCCGCGCGGCGCTCCATGACAAAATCTCTTGTTAAAAGTGAAATCTGCCAGAAAATGACTGATGTCCAGCTCTTGTGATTACCGGAGAAAGAGCACACGACGTCTCGTATCCACAGAGCCATCCGTTTAGAAATGATACGGTGTTTTGTGCCACGTTGTCACAGCTCGGAGCGCAGCGCGCCAAGCGTCCTTAAAGGGGTCCTTAAAGCGACAGTTAACAGCCCTTATTCTCTGTGAAGCCCGCAAAAGTTTCACCGAAAGCCAGATAAATTATTCGAATGGTTTCCAGGTGCCAGTTTCTAACAGCTTCTGAAAAAAATCTGATAGAAAAAAGTCCTTTTTATTCCGCCATTTCCAGACAATGAAATTCCGACGAGGGGGCGGGACCACTCCTTCCCAAGGCGTGCTCACAGGCGAATGACGTCACCGACAGGAGTGGAAAAACTCACGCATGCGCACGAGGGTTCAAACTTGCCTGACGTAAAAACATATGAATGAAATCCATATAGTTTTTAAAAAAATAAAAAGGGCCGATACTTTACGGACAGCCCACGTAGATATCATGTTACAGGGTAACATATGTCACGTCATAGAATCCAATGTAAATTATGGGTAATGGTATTAGTGACACGCCCACTTTCAGGGGTCTGGCCAAAAGGCATCTCGTGGAAGATGGTTGGAACCCGTCAATGCCTCTGCCCTTGCTGACAAGGACAGAGGCAAGAAGAAAATACTTCCTGTAGCTTTGAGCAGCGTACTGTTTAGTGACATCATAAGAACTCATTGTAGTAAGCAATTCCATCCGGCTACCACTAGGGGGCACCAAAGCCCATTCCTCCCATACGCAGTTTTAATCACGGGTTACAAATGTGTCACGCTCCTTCAACTGCACTTTAGCGCGAGTCGAACTAAAGCCATTTTCAGCTAAAAATGTTTTCCGTACATGTGGATAACGGTGCTTTGAAGAAGGAACTAACTCATTCCTACATAGCGATGAGGAACTGGGAATTTATAGTTACTGCTGATGAAGGAAGAACAGTTGTTTCTGCAGAACGGTGTTGGTCTGAAAGCTGGGACTCTGGGACCTGCTGATGATATTTGTGTATATTTTCTGTCATTGCTGGGGTTGGCAGTGCCAATCCCATGAGGACCTTAGCTCAGTAGCTAGAGCAAAGGCATCAATGTCTGGGTTTGGGGTTGTATTCCCAACGAAGACGCCACGGTTAGACGCACTTTGGACATATTGTATGTATACAACTTCACTACGAGTTAGTCATTTTAACTGATGGATTTAGCACAAAAAGGGGGTGTGGTCAGTCATAAAAACTGATATTGGTAATAATTTGGAGTGTATGCGATGTTAATGGTGCTGAAAATAATTCCTCATGTCAGGCCTCTCCTGATAGGCCGGTGTACAGACAATGCACAGACTGACTGTCCAATCACGTGCAAGGGTGAATCATCTCTGACTGGGCAGCAAATTATGTTGTTAAATTGAAACTTAGAGTAAAAGTGGTGTGTTGATCATATATCAACTTGAAAAAAAAATGTGTAAAAAATGTGACTGTGAGATCAAGAACTCAAATCATCTTTTATTGATTAA
Source organism: Thalassophryne amazonica (assembly GCF_902500255.1). Classification (NCBI taxonomy): domain Eukaryota; kingdom Metazoa; phylum Chordata; class Actinopteri; order Batrachoidiformes; family Batrachoididae; genus Thalassophryne; species Thalassophryne amazonica. Next base: position 16,761,604 of record NC_047108.1, read on the forward strand.
TGCAAGTAGTTATGTTTATTTATTTTTGTATTTGTTTTATATCTATTTATCTTGTTTACTCACTCAGTGGCCATGTCTTTGGTATGATTCTTATATTAAGATGTAAAAAGTGAAAATGCTTTTTTTTACTCATTCTCTATATCTGTATATACCAGAGTGTGAGTGTGTGTGTATTGTTTGTACAGTGTGTAAGAACTTTTTTTTTAGATCATGTTCCTGAAATATCTTCTGAGTGAGTGAGCAGAAAAATAAACCAGTGGTGAAAATATCTATGACGATGTTAAAAGAATTCCACAAGCTGTGCTGATAACTGTAGATGGGAATAAAAACTGTAGTAAACGCGGTCAAAATGCCACCAAAATCGCCTGCAGGGACGTCTTTGTCTTTTATTTCACACCACATTCAACACAATCTGCTAATAACTCTGTCTGTCTGTCTAGCAGAGGTTTTGGGGCTACCTCTCAGCAGTTGCTGGGCCGATGTACTCAAAACTTGGCATGCAGGTTCAGCTGGCGGTGGAGCAGTGCATACGTCAATTTTTTTTACAGTTGGCCCTAAAAGTTATTGGGGTCTGGAAAAAAAAATGTTTCCTGTGAGACACAGCTTAGCCAAATTTGGTACGTGGATTTGGCTGTGTGTTGCCAGGTACATGCTTGAATTGCAACCCCAATTCCAGTGAAGATGGGATGTTGTGTAAAATGTAAATAAAACAGAATACAATGATTTGAAAATCCTCTTCAACCAATATTCAATTAAATACACCACAAAGACGACATTTAATGTTCAAACTGATAGACTTTTTTTGTTTTTGTGCAGATATTTGCTCATTTTGAAATGGATGCCTGCAACATGTTTCAAAAAAGCTGGGACGGGCAACAAAACACTGGGAAAGTTGATGAATGCTCAAAGAACACCTAATTGGAAAAAGGTGAGTGTCATGATTGGGTATAAAGGAGCATCCCCAAAAGGTTCAGCCGTTCACAAGCAAAGATGGGGTGAGGATCACTACTTTGTGAACAACTGCTTGAAAAAATAGTCCAACAGTTTAAGAACAATGTTTCTCAACATTCAATTGCAAGGAATTTAGGGATTCCATCATCTACAGTCCATAATCAGAAGATTCAGAGAATTTGGAGAACGTTTGACAGGCAGCACTGCATTAAAAACAGACATCAATGTGTAAAGGATCTTACTCCGTGGGCGGAGGAACACTTTAGAAGCCATTGTCAGTTAACACAGTTCGTCGCTACATCAACAAGTGCAAGTTAAAACTCTACCATGCAAATTGGAAGCCATACATCAACAACATCCAGACACGCCGCCGCCTTCTCTGAGCCTGAGCTCATTTGAAATGGACAGACACAAAGTGGAAAAGGGTGCTGTGGTCTGATGAGTCCACATTTCAAATTGTTTTTGGAAATCATGGATGTCGTGTCCTCCGGACAAAAGAGGAAAAAGACCATCCAGATTGTTACCAGTGCAAAGTTCAAAAGCCAGCATCTGTGATGGTATGGGGGTGTGTTAGTGCCCATGAAATGGGCAACTTACTATGGCGTCTATGGCATTTTCAATGTTAAAGTTAGCATTAAGCTGTTCGCATCTCAGCAGTATAATGGCTCAGCATTTGTTGTCATAAAAGAGTCAAATGTATTACAAATTGTAATTTTTTATTTATTTTTTGTTTATATGTTAATAATAATAGCAACAATAACAGTAATAGTGATAATAACTAATAATGCTACAATACAATTTTAGAGAAAGAGACAAAAAGAACTGATTAAAAACACACAAGAAAAGATAAACCCAACTAACAATGAACACATGTTCATTGCTTTCCATTTCAATCATACTCACCGGTAAAACGTTCGTTCACAACCTCTGAACTGGCGATTTGCACAGTTTATAGCTTCACATGAAGGCTTTTTTTTTTTTTTAACAAAATCAAAAAGAATAAAGTTATGTGCTGTTGTGTGGGCCGCTGAAGAGGAGGTACTGCTGGCCCACCACCTGTCACCACTCATCTGATCTGCATCGGTATATCAGCAAGACGTCATCTCCACCTCTTTGCCGAGATATCGTTCTACCTGAAAGGTAATATCCTCAGCCTGACTGCTTGATAGAAAGCCCTTTTTGTGATTTTTGTGAGTGATAACAGACTTTTTCTCCAACGAGAGGTGGAGGTAGCTTCCCTGCCGTGCAGATTGCTGGGTGCAGACGCACCCACGTTTAATTGTGTTTTTGTTCCTCGCCAGCAGTACCAGGTCCGACACGCGGAGGCAGTGGCCACCTGGGAGTTCGGGACTTCGCGGCTCCAGTATTCCCGGGGTCTGGTGGCTGAGGAAATCGTGTGGTTCCGGTTCTGCTTTGGACAGGCGCCTCCTATCTTCGAGCCTGCCCACACGACACCTTGTAATTTGACCTCTGATCTATTGTGTAATCTGTTGTGTTTGTTGTGCACGTTCGCAACAGTAAAGTGTTGTTATTTGACCTATTCCATTGTCCGTTCATTTGCGCCCCCTGTTGTGGGTCCGTGTACTTACACTTTCCCAACAGGATATCTCGGCCAACGTCATGGATCCCGAGGGGCGTCAACCGGCTGTTGAACGGCCAATGGAAGAACAGGGTGCACAGGCGCCCGCAGGAGGAATGATCGGTGAGTTGCAGCGGATCCTCACCGTTTTCACGGCTCGGTTGGATTTAATGACCGAGCAGAACGTCCTCCTTAACCGCAGGGTGGAGGCTCTCGCCGCGCAGGTGGAGGCGCGCCCTCAGGGCGCTGCTGCGGCTCTCCCTCCTGTCGACCCTGTGCGTAACAGTGACGTTCCACTGGTCGTTCAACGACCCCTCCCACCTTCCCCGGAAGCATACATAAGCCCTCCAGAGCCGTATGGAGGTTGTGTGGAGACGTGCGCGGACTTCCTTATGCAGTGTTCGCTCGTCTTCGCACAACGTCCTGTCATGTACGCGACTGATGCTAGTAAGATAGCTTATGTAATTAATCTGCTTCGCGGCAAGGCACGCGCTTGGGCTACAGCACTTTGGGAGCAAAATTCACGGCTCCTTCTGACATATGATGGGTTTGTGAGGGAGTTCAGAACAGTGTTCGATCACCCAAATAGAGGAGAGACCGCTTCAGCCGTGCTGCTGTCAATGAGACAGGGGCGCCGGAGCGCAGCTGCTTATGCAGTCGACTTCCGCATCGCGGCTGCGAGGTCCGGCTGGAATAACACTGCCCTCCGCGCCGCCTTCGTAAACGGACTGTCGTTGGTCCTAAAGGAGCTCCTGGTGGCTAAGGACGAACCGCGGGATTTAGACGGGCTTATTGATCTCGTTATACGATTAGACAATCGGTTAGAGGAACGCCGTCGGGAGCGAGGCGAAGGACGTGACCGGATACGCGCCGCCCCTCTCCCTTCCGGGTTCGAAAAGGGGCTGCCCTCCCCACGCTCCACAGCCGCAGCGCTTTGTGGGGCAACAGCTCCCCCTGTTGACGTTGTTAGGGAGACGCACAGGGCCAAAATGGGAAGGCTGATCCGTGGAGAGTGTTTTCTCTGCAGCTCAACAGAGCACACACAGAGAGACTGCCCCAAACGGCCAAAACGTCAACACTCGCCCTTAGAGACTGGGCTAAGGGGGGGGTCAAGACATTCAAGTGAGACACACACAAATTGCCACACGACTCCCAGTCACAATCCTGAGCGGGGATTTAACCCTTCAAGCCCGAGCACTGGTGGACACGGGGTCAGAAGGGAATCTGCTAGACAGCAGATGGGCAAAGGAGGTAGGGCTCCCTCTGGTGGCGCTTCCTACGCCATTGCAGGTGCGGGCACTAGATGGCACCCTCCTCCCTTTACTCACACACAAGACAGACACCACCAGTAACTCTGGTGGTGTCTGGAAACCACCGGGAGGAGATTGAGTTTTTTGTAACTCCTGCCACCTCCCGCGTGATTTTGGGCATCCCATGGATGTTAAAACACAATCCCCGGATCGATTGGCCGTCTGGGGTGGTGGTTCAGTGGAGCGAAACCTGCCATCGGGTGTGTTTAGGATCCTCGGTTCCTCCCGGTTCCCAGGCTAAGGAGGAGGTCAAAGTCCCGCCCAATCTGATGGCAGTGCCAGTTGAGTACCACGATCTTGCTGACATCTTCAGCAAGGATCTGGCACTCACCCTTCCCCCGCACCGTCCGTACGGTTGTGCCATTGATTTGGTTCCAGGCGCTGAGTTCCCGTCCAGCAGGCTGTACAACCTCTCACAACCTGAGCGCGAATCAATGGAGACCTACATCCGGGACTCATTAGCCCCACTAGCCATAGGAAGCTGCAACAGTTCCTCGGCTTTGCTACTTTCTACAGGAGGTTCATTAAGGGCTACAGTCAGGTAGTTAGCCCCCTGACAGCCCTGACCTCACCAAAAGGTCCCTTCACCTGGTCGGATCGTTGCGATGCCGCGTTCAAGGAGTTGAAACGGCGCTTCTCGTCTGCACCCGTTCTGGTGCAGCCCGATCCTAGTCGCCAGTTAGTGGTTGAAGTGGACGCCTCGGACTCAGGGATAGGAGCTGTGCTTTCCCAGAGCGGGAAGACCGATAAGGTCCTTCACCCGTGTGCCTATTTTTCCCGCAGGTTGACCCCGGCCGAACGGAACTATGACGTCGGCAATCGAGAACTCCTTGCGGTGAAAGAGGCTCTTGAAGAGTGGAGACATCTGTTGGAGGGAACGTCCGTGCCATTCACGGTTTTCACTGACCACCGGAACCTGGAGTATATCAGGACCGCCAAGCGGCTGAATCCCAGGCAAGCCCGCTGGTCACTGTTCTTCGGCCGTTTTGACTTCCGGATCACCTACCGTCCCGGGACCAAGAACCAGAGATCGGATGTCTTGTCCCGGGTACATGAAGATGAAGTCAAAACGGAGTTGTCGGATCCACCGGAACCCATCATCCCGGAGTCCACTATCGTGGCCACCCTCACCTGGGACGTAGAGAGAACCGTCCGGGAGGCCCTGGCACGAAGCCTGGACCCCGGAACTGGGCCGAAGAACAGACTTTACGTCCCACCAGAAGCTAGGGCTGCAGTCCTGGACTTCTGTCACGGCTCTAAGCTCTCCTGTCATCCAGGGGTGCGAAGAACCGTGGCAGTTGTCCGGCAGCGCTTCTGGTGGGCGTCCCTAGAGGCCGACGTCCGGGATTATATCCAGGCCTGCACCACCTGCGCCAGGGGCAAGGCTGACCATCGTAGGGCTTCGGGTCTGCTCCAGCCGCTGCCCGTGCCCCATCGCCCCTGGTCCCACATCGGCCTGGATTTTGTCACGGGTCTAACGCCGTCCCAGGGCAACACCACCATCTTCACGATAGTGGACCGATTCTCCAAGGCGGCCCACTTCGTGGCCCTCCCGAAGCTCCCGACGGCCCAGGAGACAGCGGACCTCCTGGTTCACCACGTCGTCCGGCTGCATGGGATCCCAACAGACATTGTCTCAGATCGCGGTCCCCAGTTCTCCTCGCACGTCTGGAGGAGCTTCTGCCGGGAACTGGGGGCCACGGTGAGTCTCTCATCCGGGTACCATCCCCAGACTAACGGGCAAGCAGAACGGGCCAATCAGGAGATGGAGCAGGCCCTGCGTTGCGTGACAGCCGCACACCCGGCGGCCTGGAGTACCCATCTGGCCTGGATCGAGTATGCCCATAACAGCCAGGTGTCGTCAGCCACCAGCCTCTCCCCTTTCGAGGTATGTCTGGGGTACCAACCGCCTTTGTTTCCAGTGGTTGAGGGAGAGGTCGGTGTGCCCTCGGTCCAGGCCCACCTACGGAAGTGCCGTCGAGTGTGGCGTGCCGCCCGTTCTGCCTTGCTGAGGGCCCGGATGAGGTCAAAGGCCCATGCAGACCGTCGGCGGACCCCGGCCCCTGCGTATCGGCCAGGGCAGGAGGTGTGGTTGTCGACAAAGGACATCCCCCTCAAAGTGGACTCCCCCAAGTTACAGGACCGTTACATCGGTCCCTTCAAAATCCAGAAGGTCATCAGTCCAGCCGCAGTGAGGCTTCAGCTGCCAGCCTCACTGCGGATCCATCCTGTATTTCACGTGTCCCGAATCAAACCACATCACACCTCACCCCTCTGTACTCCGGGTCCGGCACCGCCTCCTGCCCGGATCATCGATGGCGAGCCGGCTTGGACTGTGCGCCGGCTTTTGGATGTCCGTAGGATGGGCCGGGGCTTCCAGTATTTGGTGGACTGGGAGGGGTACGGACCTGAAGAACGCTCCTGGGTGAAGAGGAGCTTCATTCTGGACCCGGCCCTCCTGGCCGATTTCTACCGCCGCCACCCGGACAAGCCTGGTCGGGCGCCAGGAGGTGCCCGTTGAGGGGGGGGTCCTGTTGTGTGGGCCGCTGAAGAGGAGGCACTGCTGGCCCACCACCACCAGAGGGCACCCTGCCTGGAGTGCGGGCTCCAGGCACCAGAGGGCGCTGCCGCCTCACAGGAGCAGCCGGGGTGACAGCTGACACTCATCACCTGTGACAGCTGTCACCACTCATCTGATCTGCATCGGTATATCAGCAAGACGTCATCTCCACCTCTTTGCCGAGATATCGTTCTACCTGAAAGGTAATATCCTCAGCCTGACTGCTTGATAGAAAGCCCTTTTTGTGATTTTTGTGAGTGATAACAGACTTTTTCTCCAACGAGAGGTGGAGGTAGCTTCCCTGCCATGCAGATTGCTGGGTGCAGACGCACCCACGTTTAATTGTGTTTTTGTTCCTCGCCAGCAGTACCAGGTCCGACACGCGGAGGCAGTGGCCACCTGGGAGTTCGGGACTTGGCGGCTCCAGTATTCCCGGGGTCTGGTGGCGGAGGAAATCGTGTGGTTCCGGTTCTGCTTTGGACAGGCGTCTCCTATCTTCGAGCCTGCCCACACGACACCTTGTAATTTGACCTCTGATCTATTGTGTAATCTGTTGTGTTTGTTGTGCACGTTCGCAACAGTAAAGTGTTGTTATTTGACCTATTCCATTGTCCGTTCATTTGCGCCCCCTGTTGTGGGTCCGTGTACTTACACTTTCCCAACAATGTGCACCTGGTTAAAGATCAATAGAAAAGAGCGTTCAGGAACTGCACATGCAAGTGGTAATATGATGGCCGGTTTGCTTCAAAAATATTGGCCAGTGTTATATACAGATCAGGGGTGTTGCCGACCGAAGGGTCCCCCCATGCCGCCTCCACTGTGCATGTGTCATTTTGGAACACAGCTGCTCTGTGAACAGACTTGTCTTCACCCAAAGCGATCAAATGGATTAATGGGAATATTAACCATCAGATGACAAAGTAAAACCTCTTAAATCATTCTAAAATCAGTTTTTGGCAGAATGGAGGTAATTTTAAGCAGGAACGAGGCATTAATCCATGACGCTTTGAAATGGCGGACAGTTGGTGAACGCAACAGCTAGAAGCCAATGTAGCTGTGGCACTCTGGTCGCTTCCTCCATCTTTTATGGTGAAATAATGCTGTATTTATTTGGAAATGATTATTGCCCAAACGCTTCAGATATCTGTCACTGAGACAGATTAACTCTATTTAGACTGGGACCAGATGTTATCACAGCAGAGTAAATTTTACTCAGCAAAATTTCCTGTGTACAAAATACAGCTGCCTGCTTTGTTGAAAAGGCAGTTTGAAAGCAAACATATGCTAACGTCGTTGAGCTAATGACAGTGCTAGTGCTAGCAATGTTTAGCAACACATGGAAGAAAGAAGATAGGGTATCACCACCTCCAGTTCTGTGTTGGTAAAGATCTGTAAAGGCCCCTTCACACGTAGAGCGAAGTTTTGACGACGTTTGGACAAATATGTCGAAACAGCGCGAAACACTTCGAATTTGCACACCACAAAACATCACGCGGACGCGCAGGCGTGCACGATGCCAGCGCAACAATTTGTGCACACGACGGTGTCTGTCGAGCAGGAACAGCAGCTTGTGCTGCTGCAGCTGCTCGCATTGTGTTCCATGGGACGAGCTGCACCACATCACGCTGCTGATATGGAGGAAAATGAACTAAAAACCAGCTGTACAATTAGTGAATATCACTAGGTTGATATAAATAATACATAAAGGGGGATGTAATACAGAACCCCACGGTTAAACAACCCTGGTATAAAAAAACACCACTCACAAGATTTGAACCCACAGCACCTGATTATCAGACTGACACTCTACCACTGCACCACAATCACTGTCTCATAACAGGGGCATGAAATGGCTCTAATCAACAAGCAGACAAACATATTTTCTAAAAAAAGAAGAAAGGCGCTGTATGTTTGATGTGACTGAAAGTGGCGTATGTGTCGTACTGTTGGTCTGTCATAGGGTCCTGCCACGCGCCGCTCACTGTCCTGTCACACAGACGTGATGTTCGCCTGCTGCGTGTCCACATAAACTGATGGTTTGGTCCAGCTGGACCTGTCAGTGTGCACGCTGTCCAACCCGTCACAAGCAATATATGTTTTTATGTTTTCGATGTGAGTACAGCAAGCGCACACACGGGTGTGTCCATCAAAACAGGGTGCGTGTTCTGCAGCTCTGATGTCCAGGACCAGCCATGTCAATAACTGCAACGCCCCGGTCTGTTCAGAGCACAGACCAAAGTATCACTCTCTGATCAGATGAGATGTGCCTCACCTGGGGGGGGAACCGTGACACACACACACACATGTTGTGGGGGGAGCCAACAGCACGCCACATCTCGGCAACTCCACAGTCGTTGGGAACTTAGATGAATTTCCTGTAATTTGGCTGACAACTGCCACGAGAGGGTGCAATGGGTTCATACAGTGCACACTCTGTCTTTCTGGTGCTGGTGTGCACAAACAGGTGTATGAGGCTTTTGAGGCAGGGATGATTTCACACGGTTTGCACACGATTCCTGCATCATGCGCACTAAGTGCGCACTTCGTTCAAACTTCGCACTATGCAAAGGAGCCCTAAAGATCAATGCGATGTGCAGAGCACAAACTGCAATTGTGAACTCGCCTCAAGTGCACATTTTATACAGTCCATGAGCATGAAGCCAACTTATGACCTAATCAGAACCACTTAAGGGGACTAAACACTTACAGTCCAGCCTCAGTGGACCATGACATACACAATAGTATGGTGGCCATCCAGGGTGGCAGCTGTAGCCAGGTAGGGGTCAGAATTTAAAAATGTTCCAATCATATTGTAAAATATACCACATTATTTATCTGATCATAAAGATTCAAGATTCAAAAAAGGCATACAACCCCAATTTCAATGAAGTTGGGACATTGTGTAAAATGTAAATAAAAACAGAATACAATGATAAATTGATAACTTTATTGTTTTTGTGCAAATATTTGTTCATTTTGAAATGGATGCCTGCAACACATTTCAAAACAGTTGGGACGGGGCAACAAAAGACTGGGAAAGTTGATGAATGCTCAAAGAACACCTAATTGGAAACAGGTGAGTGTCATGACGGGGAATAAAAGGAGCATCCCCAAAAGGCTCAACCGTTCACAAGCAAAGATGGGGCGAGGATCACCACTTTGTGAACAGCTGCGTGAAAACAATAGTCCAACAGTTTAAGAACAATGCTTGTCAACGTTCAATTGCAAGGAATTTAGGGATTCCATCATCTACAGTCCATAATATAATCAGAAGATTCAGAGAATTTGGAGAACTTTTGACACGTAAGCGGCAAGGCCGAAAACCAACATTGAATGCCCATGACCTCCGATTCCCTCAGGCGGCACTGCATTAAAAACAGATATCATTGTGTAAAGGATCTTACTCCGTGGGCAGAGGAACACTTCAGAAAACCATTGTCAGTTAACACAGTTTGTCACTACAGCTACAAGTGCAAGTTAAAACTTCTCTGGGCCCAAGCTCATTTGAAATGGACAGACGTAAAGTGGAAAAGTGTGCTGTGGTCTGATGAGTCCACATTTCAAATTGTTTTTGGAAATCATGGATGTCGTGTCCTCTGGAGACCATCCAGATTGTTACCAGTGCAAAGTTCAAAAGCCAGCATCTGTGATGGTATGGGGGTGTGTTAGTGCCCATGGCATGGGCAACTTCCACATCTGTGATGGCACCATCAATGCTGAAAGGTACATCCAGGTTTAGGAGCAACACATGCTGTCATCCAAGCAACGTCTTTTTCAGGGACGTCCCTGCTTATTTCAGCAAGACAACACCAAGCCACATTCTGCATGTGTTACAACAGCGTGGCTTTGTAGTAAAAGAGTGCAGGTACTAGACTGGCCTGCCTGCAGTCCAAACCTGTCACCCATTGAAAATGTGTGGTGCATTATGAAGCGCAAAATATGACAACGGAGACTCTGGACTGTTGAACAACTGAAGTCATACATCAAGCAAGAATGGGAAAGAATTCCACCTAAGTATGGTTTAGTCCCCTTAAGTAGTACCGAAAACCACCTTGGTCCATGGACTAATAATGTTAACTAAAACATAACAGTTAGAGGGGTGAAAAAAAATTAAACTCTGTCTAAGAAAAGTTTGATGTTCACCAAACTCACCTGATTATGGTCCAAAGAGATGTGTGGGCCTCAAACACATCACATGACTACAGGATGTGCAGCAGGTGTTCATCAAATCAGAACATGTTGGTGTTACTGAAGCAGGAAACCAGCACGGATCCACTCGGGACATCCGGGTGTATTTTATGGTTTTTGTTCCACTGCAACACAAAAAAGAAAAGCACAAATTGTGAGGCAGAGGCATCGAGACGTCTGCTGCAGATTTCAGTCCTCACATTGATATCATCCCTTTAAAGTGAAAAAATCTTGAACTTATTATAACTTCTCTGTTTAAAATAAAGCAGAGTTAACTAAAACCCAACTGCAGCAGTTGATTTTTAATACTCATCTAATGACAGAAATAAACAAGTTAAATAGTTTTCAAATACACGTGCACAAAAAAATATAATTCCTTTGATGTGGGAGCTCCGCCCACAGTTTTTAAACTTGTACAATTTCTCATTTTAAAACAAAATAGCTGAAATATTTTGGAAAATTGACATATAAGCCAAACACTGGAGGTTTCAATATGATTCCATTTTATGTAAATTTTCAGGCGTGAACGTGGATTGAAACCAAAGCTGGAGCTCCACTGGTCCTCCCGCCGTGTTCCTGTTTCTTCTCGCTGCTCCTCCATCTCTCCTCCCGAGGTGACAGCAGAATCTCTGCTGGGATCGGATTCCCATCAGCATCTTTCCATCCCGAAGACAACGACTTTGTTTAGTCTCTCAGCCACCAAATATTAATCCCTCCCATCTCATCTGCTTTCACCTCACATTCAGACCAGAAGCTCCACGTCCATGTTTTCTTCTGCAGCTTCACTCTCACTGATGAACATTTTCTTTTGTCAGTTTTCTATCTTGTTTTTCTCTCCTTCCTTCATTCCCACCGTCCCAATTTTTTTGATTCCATGTAGACACTCATGATCAAGGTCAAAGGTCTCTTTTTGAACTTGACCTCCAGAGCAGGACCCAGCTGATAATATCGGCTGATTGGAGCCTTTCACAAACACTGGCGTCTGCGTTATTTCTGCAGATATGAAAACTTTTATTTCACCAAATAAACAATGCAGAAAAACTGGCTGCTGGAAACAGTGTCATTACATAGTATGTCCAGCAGAAAGTGTTCCAATTACAGTCAAGCATGTCTGCGACCCCCATCACTCCTTCGTCACATTAGGTGAAAGAGACAGCAGCAAAGCGACCAGTTGCCAATCATTTTCAATCAGAGTGGACGTTTTACAAGGAAAAGAGACAATTCATCACTACACCACCAGCTGGGTGGAGCCAAAATAGACGAGAAGTGTATTTTATGCAAATGTTGACTGACGCAGCACAGCGACTGCCAATCTGAGTGATGTCAGCGTGACCTATGTTGGCTGCTTGTTGGCTATATTTGTAGTAATTTATAATAAAGCTGATGTTTAAACTGTAAAACATCAAACTTCAATGTTACAGGAGTTTAACCAGGAAATTTATGTATATATCGGCAGATATACTCGTATCGTAAATTTTGTACTCACTAATGTTATATCAGCCCCCAAAAAGTCCGTATGAGTTGGTCTCTGCTCCAGGGATTATTAGGAGGTTTGCAGCCAAACATCTCAACATATGAGGTCATGATATCTGCAAGAAACTGCTGAATTGCTCCAACCAAAATGTTCAAAACAGAGACTGACAGGTGGGTGGAGGCGGAGTCAGCTGTGATGCAAGCGTCACTCTGGACTGTGGGGGTGAAGAACGTCCAGAGGCAAAAGATGAAGCCATCAGAGGATCTGTGATCTGACAGATGGTCAAGACTCACAGTCTGTGTCTGTCTGAGGAACCACGATGACCTGTGGACATCTTATTCTTCAGGTCTTCATTGTTTGACAAAAAGTTTGTGCTCACTGGATTAAAATTTTCATACAAACATATGGAACCCTGAAGGATCATGGGAATAAAGTGAGGCATTATGTTGGGGTCCAGTTCGGTTTGGTTATATTTGGGGTTCGTTTATGTGTTTGTTGTCTCTTTTTCCTTTTTTTTTTGTCTGTGACACTTGTTCTGCTCTATCCTCCAGTTGGGTGTTGGTGCGTGTGTGTGAGAATGTATGTGATACGTGCATGCGGTGGGGTCCACTCTGCCTCTCCACTCCCGTGTCCTTCATGTGGATGCGTATGTGTGTGTCGTACGCAGGTCTATCCCTCGGAGTCTGTCTGTGAGAGAGAATGCGCAGGTGTAAGGGTGATTCTTAGACTACGGGAACTTATTATGTCCTTTGATCATATTGTATGAAAACCAGAAAAAAGGGGAAATTTCACACTTTTATAGTTATCTTTACAATGAAAGTGTGTTAAGAAATTTGTTCTAGTAGTCTATGATGACTTTTTCACCTTTTTTCAGCATCATTATATGCAAATATTGCCGTTTTGTGCTTGTCTCACACCCAGACTTTTGATCTTCAATGATAATAATGAATGGTAAAGAAATGTTTTTTCTAATGTTTTAAAATATCTCTGAATAAAATATCAGTAAAATAATCAAAACATAATTGGGGTATTCAATGTCATACAACTGTTGTGATTTTTTTTAAACAAAATGTAGCTGTCCCACACTATTGCCGTAATTTCCACCACAACACTGTAATGTCCCTAAACAGTTTGTATGAAAGATTGTTTGGGTAGTTTCTATGGAGATAAACAGTGACATCAGAGCACATGTATATAGCGCCAAATCACAACAAACAGTTGCCCTAAGGTGCTTTATATTGTAAGGCAATGGTGTGGTGGAAATTACATTTACAAGGCCAATTGTGCCCGTAGTTAAAGAATCACCTGTAAATGGATTGCATTTATATAGCGCTTTTACATCTGCATCAGATGCTCAAAGCACTTTACAATAATGCCTCACATTCACCCCGATGTCAGGGTGCTGCCATACAAGGTACTCACTACACACCGGGAGCAACTAGGGGATTAAGGAAGTTGCCCAAGGGCCCTTAGTGATTTTCCATTCAGACTGGGATTTGAACCCATTTGAACCAAGGATCCTCTGGTCTCAAGCCCAACGCTTTAACCATCACCTCCTCTATAAAGTGTTTGTTGGTGTGTTTGCGAGAGTGTGGTGAGATTCTTACCCTTCTCACCTCCTGTCCCCCCGTCGCGTACGTTGCCCTTTGTTGCCAGCCAGCTGTGCGCAAAAACCGTCTGTTGTTCTCATGTCTTTTGAGGGTCTTATGTTCGGCCCAGTTCTTGTTTTCTTTTATGTTTTTCCAGGGTTTCAGTTTGTCTTGTGTTTGTTTTCATATGTTGCTCCGATCTGACAGCAATCATGTGAGGACCCCGCCCCTCGTGCACGTAGTGCATGTCATCCTGGTGTTTCTTTGTATTTTTTTCTCCCAGCATTTTTGTATTTCTGTGGTTTGTGTCATTTTTTTGTTGGTTCAGTGTTTCAAGGTTGGGATTTTAGTTTTCCTTTGTGTAGTCTGTTCTTTTTTCATCTTTGTCCATTTATTGATTTCTCCCACGTGCCCCCTCTGTTCCATTCATCACTCCACACCTGTTAGTCATAAGTTATCTTGGTATTTAAGTCACACCTTTGTTTTGCCAGTTGCCAGTCGATAACTTCCACTTAGACTCCCTGTGTAGACGTCCCAGTGCGATTCTGGTATCACTCACCTAACCCAGTGTCACCTGTTGTTCATCGTAGCCGTGTTTTCTCACAGTCAGTTTTTGACAGTTGTTTCTGTTTGTTTGTTTATCACCTCATGTGTTTGTTTCACCTTGAGTGTTGTAGCATGTTGGATTTTTGGTCATCCTGGATTTTTGATGTCACTTTTTCCTATCGACTTTGAAAGTATTTTTGATTTTGCCAATTTGGAATTTTGAGTCACATTTGCCTTCAGACTTTGATCGCATTTTGGATTTTGCACTCAGTCCTCATGTGTCTAGCTGCCTGCATCCCAGGGTCCCATCCACTTGTGTAGTGGTGCCAAACCATAACACATTATGGCAAAAGGGTCAAATCAGAACTTCCTTATTTTATCACTGTGATAAACACTGAAAATCAATGATATCAGTGGCGGATCTATAGGGGAGGTTGAAATGGTTGACACCCACCGATCTGCTGATCACAGGGTCGAGCATAAACAAAAGCCAAGTGATGAACTCTGATCTGAGTGAACTCTGTCCTCAGAAGAATACTGGTGTTTAAAATAAAAATGGATTATAATAAAAAACTGTGATATGAGAGAATCTGTGTTTACCTTCCCAAAGAGCTTCAGAATGCAAGAAAAGGTTATGTGTTTTAAAAACATTCAACATTGGAAGAATTCTTTGGCCACACACACACACACACACACAAACCACTTCCCTCCTCTTCTCCTCCTTCTGTCTCCTCTGTTTTGTTCTTCTCCTCAAAGTGTGTTGTTTTTTTTGAGGGGGGGGGGGTGGTTGGATGTTACTTTGTCTCACACACACACAAACTTACACATTTCGACACTTTGAAATTCAGGGATCTTCACATCACATGCATGATGTGAGCACTGTCTGTGGTCCATAAATATTTGGACACGATGCTGTCCATTGCAGCCTATCAGAGCTGAAGACAGATAATCAAATAATCAATAAGAGCTTGGGGTGCTGATTATCGGCATTACTGATCCACATTGAGTGTCACTGATACAAACCACAATTCAGTGCAGAACTTTTGATTTATTCTCAGAGAGGGCAGACGGGAGGACAAAGCATTCAAAAGATAAATACCCCACCTTTGCCTGTGTGTGTGTGTGTGTGTGTGTGTGTGTGTGTGTGTGTGTGTGTGTGTGTGTGTGTGTGTGTGTGTGTGTGTGTGTGTGTGTGTGTGTGTGTGTGTGTGTGTGTGTGTCCTCCTCACTCTTATGCTGCCTCCCTGTGGCCAAAGATGCTTACTGCAAAAAAAACCCACCTCCTCAGCCTTCACTAAAGTCAGTGTTCTGTCGAGACGTGCGGTCTTGTCGAGTTTTGCGCCTCGTCGCATAAAGCAAACTTTCATTCACTGAATGATTCTTGACCAAGATAGTTTATATTGACAGCAAATAAAGGTATAAATTGTTCATCTGAACACAGTAATCTTTAAAATGTACTCGCGAGTAAAAGATAAGTTTACCTTAACCTGGAGATTATTTTTTGTTCTTGTGATAATCGTTCTTCAATCCTCACTTATTTGCGCCTCAGTGTCATTTGGACTTGATTGGACAGAAAAAATTTTCTAATTAAACTTCAGTTGATACTGACCCATAGGAAAAACTTGTACAATAAAAATATTTTTTTCACACAGTGCTCAGACTCAGATCCGCAGCCTGGACAAGCATCGTTTAAAACCAGAGTGAAATTGGTTACCAGTTACTGGTTACTTATTAAGACACTTATTCATTTTTTTTTTTTTATCATAACAGTTGTTGTCTTCTACCAAGCTGCTTGCCTGTTGTCCTGTAGTCCATCCCAGCCTTGTGCAGGTCTACAGTTTTGTCCCTGGTGTCCTTAGACAGCTCTTTGGTCTTGGCTATGGTGGACAGGTTGGAGTGTGATTGATTGAGTGTGTGAACAGGTGTCTTTTATACAGATAAGTTCAAACAGGTGCAATTAATACAGGTAAAGAGTGCAGAATAAGAGGACTTCTTAAAGAAAAATGAACAGGTCTGTGTGAGCCAGAATTCTTGCTGGTTGGTAGGTGTTCAAATACTTATTTGCAGCAGTAACATACAAATAAATTATTAAAAAATCATACATTGTGATTAACGTTTTTTTTTTTTTTTTATATTATGTCTCTCACAGTGGACATGCACCTAAGATGAAAATTTCAGACCCCTCCATGATTTCTAAGTGGGAGACCTTGCAAAATCACAGGGTGTTCAAATACTTATTTTCCTCACTGTATCTGCATCCGTGTCATGGTGCTATAGATAATGATTATTGTTATTGTTCCTTTATTGTCATAATTAAACCAACATAATTTAGGTCATGATGTGTAGTTAGTTTATCATTTACAAGACAACAAATGGTGATGCCATCTGAGTCTCCAGCTGGAAGGTAGGAGGTTTCTTCATTGTATAAGCTAAAATATTTGTGTTTTTAAAACACTAGTTTATTCATTCATTCATTCATTCATTCATTCATTGGAAATACAACACCTGACTGATCATCTGTCCAAAAACAACATCAGTGTGTATATCTGTGACCAATTTCTCTTAATATCCAGTTTCATTATTTTATCCATATAACTACTGCATTAAAAAATTGACCTTGACCTTGACCTTGAATCTTTTTTTCCCTCCATCAATCAAATGAGTTTGTCCTTGGTAGAACCTCAGTCATTACAATGAGTTTAGTCCAAAGTGGATCGAAGCTTAGACAGAAAAGACTAAAAACTACAAATAATTTAATGCTGGTATCTGTCTGTCTCTTTTCAGTTGTCATCACTGATGAACACCAAAAATAACCACACAATGAACAAAAGCCAGAACACTGTGAAAAAATGAAATCATAAAATAATAAGATGAACTTTATTATCAAGAAGTTCATCTTATGTAAAATAACCACAACACTGTGAAAAAATGAAATCATAAAATAATAAGATGAACTTTATTATCAAGAAGTTCATCTTATCTAAAATAACTACACAATGAACAAAAGCCAGAACATCCATCATCCATCCATTTTCTTCCGCTTTATCAGGAGTCAGGTCACGGGGGCAGCAGCTCAAGCAAAGCCGCCCAGACCTCCCGATCCACACACACCTCCCCCAGCTCCTTCGGGGGAACCCCAAGGCATTCCCCAGCCAAGAGATGTAGTCCCTCCAGCGTGTCCTGGGTCTTCCCCGGGGCCTCCTCCCGATGGGACGTGCCCGGAATCTCTCCAGCGAGGTGTCCAGGGGGCATCTGGAAAAGATGCCCGAGCCACCTCAACTGGCTCCTTTTGACGTGGAGGAACAGCGGCTAGACTCCAAGCTCCTCCCGAGTGACCGAGCTCCTCACACTATCTCTAAGGGAGTGCCCAGCAACCCTGCAGAGCAAACTCATCTCGGCCGCTTGTACTCACAATCTTGTTCTTTCGGTCTTGAGCCAAATCTCATGACCATAGGTGAGGATCGGAACGTAGATCAATCGGTAAATCGAGAGCTTTGCTCCCCTACTCAGCTCTCTCTTCACCACGACGGTCAGATACAGCAACCGCATCACTGCAGATGCTGCACTGATCCGTCTGTCGATCCCACGCTCCATCCATCCCTCACTCGTAAACAAGACCCCAAGATACTTAAACTCCTCCACTTGAGGCAAGGACACTCCACCGACCTGAAGAGGGCAAAGCACCTTTTTCTGGTCGAGAACCATGGCCTCGGATTTGGAGGTGCTGATTTTCATCCCGGACGCTTCACACTCGGCTGCAAACTGCCCCAGTGCACGCTGAAGGTCCTGATTTGACGAAGCCAACAGAACCACATCATCCGCAAACAGCAGAGATGAGATTCTGTGGTTCCCAAACCAGACCCCCTCTACACCCTGGCTGCGCCTAGAAATTCTGTCCATAAAGATAATGAACAGAACCGGTGACAAAGGGCAGCCCTGGCGGAGGCCAACATGCACTGGAAACAGGTTTGACTTACTACCAGCAATGTGAACCAAGCTCCTGCTGCGGTCGTACAGGGACCGGATAGCCCTTAGCAAAGGACCCCGGACCCCGTACTCCTGGAGCACCCCCCCACAGGGTGCCCCAAGGGACACAGTCGAATGCCTTCTCCAGATCCACAAAGCACATGTGGACTGGTTGGGCGAACTCCCATGAACCCTCGAGCACCCGATGGAGCGTGTAGAGCTGGTCCAGTGTGCCACGACCAGGACGAAAACTACACTGCTCCTCCTGAATCCGAGGTTCAACTATCGGTCGAATTCTACTCTCCAGCACTCTGGAATAGACCTTACCGGGGAGGCTGAGGAGTGTGATCCCCCTGTAGTTGGAAAACACCCTCTGGTCCCCCTTCTTAAACAGAGGGACCACCACCCTGGTCTGCCAATCCAGAGGCACTGTCTCTGACCACCACGTGATGTTGCAGAGGCGTGTCAGCCAAGAAAGTCCTACAACATCCAGAGACTTAAGGTACTCAGGACAGATTTCATCCACCCCAGGAGCCTTGCCATCTAGGAGCTTTCTAACCACCTCGGTGACTTCGGCCTGGGTAATGGATGAGTCTGCCTCTGAGTCCCCAGTCTCTGCTTCCTCTTCGGAAGACTTGACGATGGGATTGAGGAGATCCTCGAAGTATTTCTTCCACCGCCCGACAACATCCCCAGTCAGGGTCAACAGCTCCCCATCCACACCGTAGACAGTGCTGGTGGAGAGCTGCTTCCGCCTCCTGAGGTGTTGGATGGTTTGCCATAATTTCTTCAAGGCCGACCAATAGTCCTCCTCCATGGCCTCCCCGAACTCCTCCCAGACCCAAGTTTTTGCCTCTGCGACCGCACGGGCTGTGGCACACTTGGCCTGCCGGTACCTGTCAGCTGCCTCCGGGGTCCCACCTTCCAACAAAGACAAGTAGGACTCCTTCTTCAGCTTGACGGCATCCACCACCAGGTTCGGGGATTGCCGCCGCAACAGGCACCAGAGACCTTGTGACCACAGCTAGGAGTGGCCGCATCGACAGTGGAGGTGGAGAACATGGTCCACTCGGACTCCATGTCTCCAACCTCCCCCGGGATCTGGGAGAAGCTCTCCCGGAGGTGAGAGTTGAAGACCTCGCTGACAGAGGGTTCTGCCAGTCATTTCCAGCAGACCCTCATGATACGTTTGGGCCTGCCAGGTCTGACCGGCTTCCTCCCCTCCCAGCGGATCCAACTCACCACCAGGTGGTGATCGGTCGACAGCTCAGCCCCTCTCTTCACTCGAGTGTCTGAGACATGTGGCCGAAGGTCAGATGATACAACTATAAAGTCGATCATTGACCTCCGGCTCAGGGTGTCCTGGTGCCACATGCATTTAAGGACACCCTTGTGCTCAAACATGGTGTTTGTGATGGACAAACTGTGACTAGCACAGAAGTCCAACAACTGAACACCACTCGGGTTCAGATCGGGGAGGCCATGCTTCCCAATCACCCCCCTCCAGGTCTCACTGTCGCCGCCCACGTGGGCGTTGAAATCCCCCAGGAGAACGATGGAGTCACCAGTCGGAGTGCTATCTAATACCCCTCCCAGGGACTCCAAGAAGGTAGGGTACTCTGCACTGCCGCTCGGCCCATAGGCCAAGACAACAGTTAGAGACCTGTCCCCGACCAGAAGGCGTAGGGACGCGACCCTCTCGTTCACCGGAGTGAACTCCAACACATGGCGACTGAGCTGGGGAGCAATAAGCAATGCGACCCCAGCTCTCCACCTCTCCCCATGGGCAATGCCAGAAAAGTGGATCGTCCAGCCCCTCTCCAGGAGTTGGGTACCAGAGCCCAAGCTGTGTGTGGAGGTGAGCCCGACTATCTCTAGTCGGTATCTCTCTACCTCCCACACAAGCTCAGGCTCCTTCCCCACCAGCAAGGTGACATTCCATGTCCCAACAGCCAGGGGCTGTAAGCGCGGACCGGGCCACCGGGCCACCTGCCCTCGACCGCCACCCAATCCTCTCTGCACCCGACCCCCATGGCTCCCTCTGCAGGTGGTGAACCCCCAGGAGGGCAGGCCCACATCGCTCTTTCGGGCTGAGCCCGGCCGGGCCCCATGGGCTAAGGCCCAACCAACCCCAGGCCTGGCTCCAGGGTGGGGCCCCGGTTCCGCCATACAGGCGACATCTCGGTCCTTGATTTTTTACTGGTCATGGGAGCTTCTGAACTGCCCTTAGTCTGATCCGTCACCTAGGACCTGTTTGCCTTGGGAAACCCTACAAGGGGCACAAAGCCTCCGACAACATAGCTCCTAGGATCATCCGGGTACGCAAACTCCCCCACCACGATAAGGTGGCAGCTAGAGGGGGAGAAAAGCCAGAACACTGAAAAAATGAAATCATAAAATAATATGAACTTTATTATCAAGAAGTTCATCTTATCTAAAAAAAAAAAAAAAAATAACCACACAATGAACAAAAGCCAGAACACTGTGAAAAAATGAAATCATACAATAATAAGATGAACTTTATTGTCAAGAAGTTCATCTTGTTGGGAAAGTGTAGTGACACGGACCCACAACAGGGGGCGTAAATGAACGGACAATGAAAGAGTCGAATATGAACACTTTACTGTCGTGAATGAGCACAACCACAATACAGAGGAATATAAGATTTTGCAAACAGTCACTCACAAAGGTGACGTGTGGGTAGGCTTGAGGATAGAAGACATCTGTCCTGAAAAGAACCGGAACTACACGATTTCCTCCGCCACCGAACCTGGAGAATACTGGAGCCGCCAAGTTCCGAGTCCTCAGGTGGCCACCATCTCCGAGTGTCGGATCTGGTACTGCTGGCGAGGAGCAGAGACAATAAGATGTGAGTGTGTGTACACCCAGTAACAACAAAGATGGAGATTCCACCTCCACCTCTAACACAGTAAGAGACTGAGGGCTACTTAGTCTGACGTGCGTCACTTGTCACGTTTCCCCAAACTTAGCGCCCCGTTAACAGGAACTCCTGCGACAACTCAGAGAATTCTGTGCTTTAGCACAACAACGGCTGAGAGTATTACCTTCACAGGTCGAAGATATCTCGGCAACGAGGTGGAGATGACGTCCGGGTTTTATGGAGTAGCATGATGAAGTGTTGATGGGTGACAGCTGTCATGAGATGATGAGTGACAGCTGTCATCCCCAGTTGTGTCCGTGGTGGCAGCGCCCTCTCGTGCCTGAAGCCCGCACTCCAGGCAGGGCGCCATCTGGTGGTGGTGGGCCAGCAGTACCTCCTCTTCTGGAGGCCCACACAACAGGACGCCCCCCTCAACGGGCGCCTCCTGGCGCCCGACCAGGTTTATCGGGGTGTCGGCGGTAGAAATCGGCCAGGAGGGCCGGATCCAGGATGAAGCTCCTCTTCACCCAGGAGCGTTCTTCAGGTCCATACCCCTCCCAGTCCACCAAATACTGGAACCCCCGGCCCATTCGACGGACATCCAGGAGCCGGCGTACTGTCCAGGCCGGCTCCCCGTCAATGATCCGGGCAGGAGGCGGCGCCGGACCGGGAGCACAGAGGGGTGAGGTGTGGTGTGGTTTCAATCTGGACACGTGGAAAACAGGATGGATCCGCAGTGAAGCTGGGAGTTGGAGCTTCACTGCGGCAGGGCTGAGGATCTTGAGGATTTTGAAGGGTCCGATGAACCTGTCCATCAACTTAGGGGAGTCCATTTGGAGGGGGATGTCCCTCGTCGATAACAACACCTCCTGCCCAGCCTGGTATGCAGGGGCTGGGGACCGCCGGCGGTCTGCATGGGCCTTAGCCCTCGTCCGGGCCTTCAACAAGGCAGAACGGGCGGTGCGCCACACCCAACGGCACCTCCGCAGGTGGGCCCGGACCGAGGGCACACCGACCTCTCCCTCCACCACGGGAAACAACGGGGGCTGGTACCCCAGACACACCTCAAATGGGGAGAGGCCGGTGGCAGAAGACACCTGGCTGTTATGTGCATACTCGATCCAGGCCAGATGGTCACGCCAGGCCGTCGGGTGCGCGGATGTCACACAGCAGAGGGTCTGTTCCAACTCTTGGTTGGCCCATTCTGCCTGTCCGTTTGTCTGTGGGTGGTACCCGGACGAGAGGCTCACGGTGGCCCCCAGTTCCCTGCAGAAACTCCTACAGACTTGAGAGGAAAACTGGGGACCACGATCCGAGACTACGTCAGTTGGTATCCCATGCAGACGGACGACGTGGTGGACCAGGAGGTCCGCTGTCTCCTGGGCCGTTGGGAGCTTCGGGAGGGCCACGAAGTGGGCCGCCTTGGAGAATCGGTCCACTATCGTGAGGATGGTGGTGTTGCCCTGTGATGGTGGGAGGCCCGTGACGAAATCCAGGCCGATGTGGGACCAGGGGCGATGAGGCACAGGAAGCGGCTGGAGCAGTCCTTGGGACCTCCTGTGGTCTGCCTTGCCCCTGGCACAGGTGGTGCAGGCCTGGATGTACTCCCGGACGTCGGCCTCCATAGACGCCCACCAGAAGCGCTGCCGGACAACCGCCACGGTCCTTCGCACCCCTGGATGACAGGAGAGCTTGGAACTGTGACAGAAGTCTAGGACCGCAGCCCTGGCCTCTGGTGGGACGTACAACTTGTTGTTTGGACCTGTCCCCGGGTCCGGGCTCCATGTCAGGGCCTCCCGGACGGTCTTCTCCACGTCCCAGGTGAGGGTGGCCACGACAGTGGACTCCGGAATGATGGGCTCC
Source organism: Thalassophryne amazonica (assembly GCF_902500255.1). NCBI lineage: Eukaryota > Metazoa > Chordata > Actinopteri > Batrachoidiformes > Batrachoididae > Thalassophryne > Thalassophryne amazonica. The sequence goes on from NC_047108.1 coordinate 16,784,511, forward strand.
GGTGGATCCGACAGCACAGTTTTGACTTCGTCTTCGTGTACCCGGGACAAGGCATCCGATCTCTGGTTCTTGGTCCTGGGGAGGTAGGTGATCCGGAAGTCAAAACGTCCGAAGAACAGTGGCCAGCGGGCTTGCCTGGGGTTCAGCCGCTTGGCGGTCCTGATATACTCCAGGTTCCGATGGTCGGTGAAAACCGTGAACAGCACAGACGCTCCCTCCAACAGGTGTCTCCACTCCTCAAGAGCCTCTTTCACCGCAAGGAGTTCTCGATTGCCGACGTCATAGTTCCATTTGGCCGGGGTCAACCTGCGAGAAAAGTAGGCACACGGGTGAAGAACCTTATCGGTCTCTCCGCTCTGGGATAGCACGGCTCCTATCCCTGAGTCAGAGGCATCCACTTCAACCACAAACTGGCGGCTAGGGTCGGGCTGCACCAGAACTGGTGCAGTCGAGAACCGTTGTTTCAACTCCTTGACTGCGGCTTCGCACCGATCCAACCAGGTGAAGGGGACTTTTGGAGAGGTCAGGGCTGTCAGGGGGCTAACTACCTGACTGTAGTCCTTAATGAACCTCCTGTAGAAATTTGCAAAGCCGAGGAACTGTTGCAGCTTCCTACGGCTTGTTGGTTGGGGCCAATCTCTCACCGCCGCAACCTTGGCCGGATCAGGGGCGATGGAGTTGGAGGAGATGATAAACCCCAGGAAGGACAAAGAAGATGGTGGAACTCGCACTTCTCGCCCTTCACAAACAGCCGGTTCTCCAACAACCGCTGCAGGACCTGACGTACATGCTGGACATGAGTCTCAGGGTCCGGAGAAAAGATGAGTATATCGTCCAGATATACGAAGACGAATCGGTGCAGGATGTCCCGCAAGACGGCATTTACCAAAGCTTGGAACGTCGCGGGGGCGTTAGTGAGGCCGAACGGCATGACCAGGTACTCGAAGTGACCTAACGGGGTGTTAAATGCCGTCTTCCATTCATCTCCCTTCCGGACCCAAACCAGGGGGGTGAACACGGAATCTAACAACGGCAACGGGTATCGGTTGCGAACCATAATCTCATTCAGCCCCCTGTAATCGATGCATGGACGGAGTCCGCCATCTTTCTTGCCCACAAAAAAGAAACCTGCACCCATCGGGGAGGTGGAATTCCGGATTAGCCCAGCAGCTAATGAGTCCCGGATGTAGGTCTCCATTGATTCGCACTCAGGTCGTGAGAGGTTGTACAGCCTGCTGGACGGAAACTCCATGCCTGGAATCAAATCAATGGCACAATCATATGGACGGTGCGGGGGAAGGGTGAGTGCCAGATCCTTGCTGAAGACGTCAGCAAGATCGTGGTACTCAACCGGCACCGCTGTCAGATTGGGAGGGACTTTGACCTCCTCCTTAGCATGTAAACCGGGAGGAACCGAGGATCCTAAACACACCCGATGGCAGGTTTCGCTCCACTGAACCACCACCCCAGACGGCCAATCAATCCGGGGATTGTGCTTCAGCATCCATGGGAAGCCCAAAATCACGCGGGAGGTAGAAGGAGTCACAAAAAACTCGATCTCCTCCCGATGATTTCCAGACACCACCAGAGTTACTGGTTGTGTCTTGTGCGTGATTAAAGGGAGAAGGGTGCCATCTAGTGCCCGCACCTGCAATGGCAAAGGGAGCGCCACCAGAGGGAGCCCTACCTCCCTAGCCCATCTGCTGTCTAGCAGATTCCCTTCCGACCCCGTGTCCACCAGTGCTGGGGCTTGAAGGGTTAAATCTCCGCTCAGGATTGTAACTGGGAGTCGTGTGGCAATATGTGTGTGTCCCACGTGAATGTTATGACCACCCCTTAGCCCAGTCTCTAAGGGCGAGTGTTGTCGTTTTGGCCGTTTGGGGCAGTTTTTCTGTATGTGCTCTTTTGAGCTGCAGGGAAAACACTCCCCGCGGACCAGCCTCCTCATTCTGTCATCTGTTTTCATTTTGGCCCTGTGCGTTTCCCTAGCAACGTCAGCAGGGGGAGCTGTTGCCACACGGAGCGCTGCGGCTGTGGAGCGTGGGGAGGGCGGAACCCTTTCGGAACCGGAAGGGAGAGGGACGGCGTGTACCCGGCCACGTCCTTCGTCTCGCTCCCGACGGCGTTCCTCCAACCGATTGTCTAACCATATAACGAGATCAATAAGCCCATCTAAATCCCGCGGTTCTTCCTTCGCTACCAGGTGCTCCTTCAGGACCCATGACAGTCCGTTTATGAAGGCGGTGCGGAGCACAACATTATTCCAGCCGGACCTCGCAGCCGCGATGCGGAAGTCGACTGCATATTCGGCTGCACTCCGGCGCCCCTGTCTCATTGACAGCAGCACTGTTGAAGCAGTCTCTCCTCTGTTAGGGTGATCAAAAACTGTTCTGAACTCCCTCACAAACCCAGTATAAGTGGTAAGGAGCTGTGAATTTTGCTCCCAAAGCGCCGTAGCCCAAGCGCTTGCCTCACCACGAAGCAAGTTAATTACATAAGCCACCTTACTGGCGTCAGACGCGTACATTACGGGACGTTGTGCAAAGACGAGCAAACACTGCATAAGAAAGTCCGCACACATCTCCACACAACCTCCGTACGGCTCTGGGGGACTTATGTATGCTTCAGGGGATGGTGGTGGGGTTCGTTGAACGACCAGTGGAACGTTTATATCCTGCACCGGGTCGGCAGGAGGAGGAGCCGCAGCAGCGCCCTGAGTGCGTGCTTCCACCTGTGCGGTGAGAGCCTCCATCCTGCGATTAAGGATGACGTTTTGCTCGGTCATCAGATCCAACCGAGCGGTAAAGGCAGTGAGGATTTGCTGCAACTCACCAATCACGCCTCCTGCAGACGCCTGTGCACCCTGCTCTTCCATTGGCTGTTCAACAGATGGGTGATGCCCCTCGGGATCCATGACGTTGGCCGAGATATCCTGTTGGGAAAGTATAATGACACGGACCCACAACAGGGGGCGTAAATGAACGGACAATGAAAGAGTCGAATATGAACACTTTTCGTGAATGAGCACAACCACAATACAGAGGAATATAAGATTTTGCAAACAGTCAATCACAAAGGTGACGTGTGGGTAGGCTCGAGGACAGAAGATGTCTGTCCTGAGAAGAACCGGAACTACACGATTTCCTCCGCCACCGAACCTGGAGAATACTGGAGTCCCCAGGTGGCCACCGTCTCTGAGTGTCGGATCTGGTACTGCTGGCGAGGAGCAGAGACAATAAGATGTGAGTGTGTATACACCCAGTAACAACAAAGGTGGAGATTCCACCTCCATCTCTAACACAGTAAGAGACTGAGGGCTACTTAGTCTGACGTGCGTCACTTGTCACGTTTCCCCAAACTTAGCGTCCCGTTAACAGTAGGCTCCTCAGGAACTCCTGCAACAACTCAGAGAATTCTGTGTTTTAGCACAACAACGGCTGAGAGTATTACCTTCACAGGTCAAAGATATCTCGGCAACGAGGTGGAGATGACGTTCCGGGTTTTATGGAGTAGCATGATGAAGTGTTGATGGGTGACAGCTGTCATGAGATGATGAGTGACAGCTGTCACCCCCGGCTGTGTCCGTGGCGGCAGCGCCCTCTCGTGCCTGAAGCCCGCACTCCAGGCAGGGCGCCATCTGGTGGTGGTGGGCCAGCAGTACCTCCTCTTCTGGCGGCCCACACAACACATCTTATCTAAAATAACCACACAATGAACAAAAGCCAGAACACTGTGAAAAAATTAAATCATGAAATCAAATCAAAATCAATTTTATTTATATAGCACCAAATCACAACCAACAGTTGCCCCAAGGCACTTTATATTGTAAGGCAAAAGCCATACAATAATTACAGAAAAAAATCATAAAATAACCACATAACGAACAAAAGCCAGAACGCTGAGTGAAAAAAAAAATCATAAAATAATATAATCTGTTCTAAACTTCCACAAATAACAAAACAACAATATATAAAATAATCCTGGTGTGTTAAAGTAAAGCTTTAACTTTGTGTAACAGCCATGTAATAGTTAGCTAACTAGCTAATGTTAGTTTAATATTAACTGTGACGTCTGCTGACCAGAGTGAAGCTGGTTATCTGTTACTAGCTACTTATCCAAACACTTCTGCAGTTTTTAAAATTGTATTAATTTTATTATTATTATTTTATTATTATTATGCATAATAGAGGAAATTTGCCTGAAATTGTGAATATCTGTCTGAATATCTGTCCAGTCCAGTCCAGACACTTATTCAGCCAAAAAAAAAAAAAAAAAACAACTTTATTTTTTGGTCAGAATGGCATTAATTTGGTCCAAGGAGATGATTAATATAGGTTTTGACTAGAGCCCGACCGATATAAGCCCTTTTCAAAGTTCTCACTATTGCCCGAAATTTTGCCAATAGAACGCCGATAATTTCTCATAAACAGAACAGTTACTGAAATAATGTTTGTGTCGGCAATGTAAAATGTCCTTGCACCGTTTGTCCAGTAGATGGAGCTCTGACTCCATTCAACTGAGAGCTGCTTACACCCCTGCTTAAATGTGTTCATCACCGGCCCCCGTAGTTCCCCGTCACACAGCACTGATCGGCTGACAAAAGCATACAAGTAAGTTTATAAGGATGTTGTTTGCAATAACTTTGCGATTACATTCACCCCACATTTCTCCCATTTCAGTTCAACTCAGTTTGATTAACTCAGTTTATGTAGTAATGTGTCAAATGTGCTTCATTGCATCTGTCACGCTTTTTATTAAGCCCACGTTGTGTAGACCTTATTTCTAGCATGAAAAACCTTAGTTTCCTGCTAAGAGGTTGAAGCATTCAGATTCACTGGTCGTCCGGAAGGGTTCTGGGAATTACTGCCATTCACTGTTAAGCCTCTGGGGCCCACGCCGTCGTATACGAAGGCTGGGACCAAGCTTTACTAAATTGTAAATAACTTTTTAATGATATGACATAGAAACTTACTTTTTTTTTTGCTGAAAAGTTAACTCCATGAACTTTCGATCCACCGTCGGCCATCTTGGTACTCCTCACAGAAGCTGTGTGATGACGTGCGCAATGTGAGTGTCCAATCGGAATTGGTTCTCCGTCACATGGTTTTCCAAAATCCAATCGTAGGGCAGATTTCCCTCACGTGATATGGCAAAGATGTTTTCAGGAGTGATATCTTACTAGTTGGCCCTTTTGAATAGCCCCCTAACTGCTCCAGTTGCATTTTTGCATTTTTTTGAACTTGAAAATTCTTCTCTTATAAAGTTAATCAATATGAGGACAAAGCTTCAGCTTTTAGCTCATACCTTTTTTGTTAAGGGTCCAAAAAAGAACATTTTATTCATTAACAAAAAAATATCGGCTGATTTATCGGCTATCGGCAAATCAGCCGATTTATCGATTATCTGCATTTTTTTCATCCAAATATCATTTCGGTATCGGCCTCAAAAAAATCCATATCGGTCGGGCTCTAGTTTTGACTGAAAAAAAAAATTGGGTTACAACTGCGAATCGTGTTGGAATTGCAAGTATCTGTCTGAATATCTGTCCAGTCCAGTCCAGACACTTATTCAGCTGAAAAAAGTGTTTTTTGTTTTTTTTTGGGGGGGGGGGGGGTCAGAATGGCATTGTTTGGTCCAAGAAGATGATTAATATAGGTTTTGACTGAAAAAATTGGGTGTGCAACTGTAAATTGGGCTGTAATTGTGAATATCTGTCTGAATATATGTCCAGACACTGTCCAGTTACCAGTTATTTATTCAGACACTTATTCATTTATTTATTTATTTATTTGGTATGAATGACATCCAGTGAATCCACAGAAATGCATAATATAGGGAATCGAACTGAAATTATATATATGTATTATATATTAATATATGTCTGAATATCTGTCCAGTCCAGTCCAGACACTTATTTGGCCAGGAAAAAAAAAAAAACTTTTATTTTTTGGTCAGTATGCCATTAACCTGGTCCAAGGAGATAATTAATATAGGTTTTGACTGAAAAACATTGGGCTATAACTGCAAATTGGGCTGAATTGCAAATATCTGTCTGAATATCTGTCCAGACACTTATGCAACATTTTTTTTATTATTATTTTTGGCATGAATGACATCCAGTGGATCCCAGGTGCTTTGCGGACAACGTCATATTACCAAGGGAAAATTCTAAGAAATGTCTAAGAATTCAAGAAATTCTAAGATTTTTCTTAGACTAACATCACTAGGAGCTGTTTTTAGCCTTAAGCTGCTTCGTGCATACGGCCCAGTTTTCTGTCAGTGAATAATGATATTTAATTATGAAGGTAAACACGAAGGTTTAGTTGTTTTCTTTGAAAGTTGGACCATCACCAAAATTTAACAAGCCCTTCCTCAGATTAAAAAAAAAAGATCTTTGTGCCAGATTTCAGACAAATCGGTTATTAATGTTTCAAGTAATCCTGCAAAAACTAGACTGGCACTCTGTCGAATGCATGCCTGTTTCCAGGAGAGCTTCTTGTGCAAACAAAATATGTTCTTTTTAATTCCACGACCCTCATCTTTGTCCTGATCCAATTAGACTCTAACAGTTCTTATTACTCCGGGGGTTCAGAATGGTCTGAGTAATCCTGTAGCTCTTACTAAGCGTGTGGTGTCGTAGTGAAGGGCCACGCTGTGGGTTTAGTATGTTATCGGTGCAGAGAGCAGGTCTTATCAGGTTGTGGTGGAGTTTCCTCTTGGACAGGAATTGGACTTCCTGTGATTCTGTGCGTCTGTTCCCAGGAGACGTCTGAAAGAACAATCAGAAAGAGAAGAAGAAAAAGAACGAAAGCTCCAAAACTCCAAAACTGATAGAAAAGAAAGATGGAACGCCATAATAAAGGACAAAGCTTTAAAAAATAAATAGTGAGAGGGTGAGCGGGACACAGCTGGAACAGGACCGGACCGGCCCAGTATGGACTATGAGCCCAAGAAGCCCAGGAAGGTACAGTTCTTGCTGCTTTAACAATTTTCATCTGGTTTAATCACTTTTATCAGTTTATTTTGAGCTGCAGCACTTTGCATAATTTACTTACATCATTTACTATATATATATATATATATATATATATATATATAGTATATATAATTTAATTGAACTGAAGAAGATTTATTTTGAACATAACAAAAGAAAAAATAAAACAACAGACAACGTAAAATTAAAGTTAGTTCAAAAAGGAGTGAGAAGAAGTCGAAATTTATCTAATCCCACCCCTTCTCCCTGTATAATGATTTACATATCAATCCCTGTTTCCTTAAAAATACTATTGACAATCATGATGATAATAATAATAATAATAATAGCAACAACTAATAGTAACAATAATGATACAATACAATATTAGAAAAAAGACAAAGACATAAGGAACCCGACAAAACAAATCACAACAGAAAAGACAGACCCAACTAACATTGAGCATAAATAAATCCATAAACAAATATAGAAATAAATAATCAATAACGGTTTCCCGTGAACACCTAGTAACTCTCACACTTCATCCCTGTATCCCATGAAAACACATTCCTTATATTTTGTTTTAAACTGTTGAATGTTTGGACACTGCTTTAACTCCTCATTCATACCATTCCACAGTCTCACCCCACAGAATGAAATTCAGAATTGTTTCCTGTTTGGGCGGATTTTGTTAATTTTGAAATTGTATTTCCCTTGTAATTGATATCCCCCCTCTCTATCCTTAAGCATTTTTTTTTTTTTTTTTGGTAAAAGGTTATTTTTTGCCTTGTACAAGATCTGTACTGTTTGGAATTTTACTATGTCTCTTAATTTTAATAGTTCTGATTTTAAGAAGAGTGAGTGAGTATGACCTTAATAGCCAGCATTATGAATGAAACGTATTGCCCTTTTTTGAAGAATACTTAGTGATTTCATTGAACTCATATTGTTATTACCCCACAGTTATTCTTACACAGTAATTGAAATATGGTAAGACAATGGAACAGTATAAGATGTGGAGTGATTTATAATCCAGAACATGTTTTGCTTTGTTTAACAGTGAAATGCTTCTTGATACTTTGGTTTGTATATATTTGATGTGTGGTTTCCAACTGATTTTATCATCTATTATTGCCCCAAGGAATTTGTTTTCATCAACCCTTTCAATCTGCACCCCATCTATCTGTATTCATACTTGCTCATTGGTTCTGCAGTTCCCAAATAACAGTTTTGTTTTATTTAAGTTCAATGACAGTTTGTTTCGGTCAAACCATATTTTCAATTTGTTCATTTCTTCAGTGATTTCCTCTACCATTTCTTTTAAATTGTCCCCAGAACAGAAAAAAAATTGTGTCATCAGCAAACAACACCAGTTCGAGTAACTGTGACACCTTACAAATATCATTAATATACAATATAAATAGTTTGGGCCCCAACACTGGCCCCTGTGGTACACCACAAATAATGTCCAAACATTCAGAACTGACATCACCCATCTTAACAAACTGCCGTGTCTGTTGTAAATAGCTTCTAACCCAGTCTGATACAATACCTCTGATGCCATATCTTTCCAGTTTTTAATTAATATTTCATGGTTGATTGTGTCAAAGGCTTTCTTAATGTCAATAAATATTCCAACTGCATATTTCTTATGTTCAATGGCATTTGTGATTTCTTCAATTGCTTGTATTATAACTAATGATGTTGTACTGTTTGATCTAAAACCATATTGGTTATCAGAGAGTAGTTTGTGCTTTTCAATGAATATATCCAATGTATTATTAAAGACTTTTTCCAGTATTTTGGAAATTGTGAAAGTAAAGAAACAGGAATTTTTGTACAGTGGTTTTGTACAGTGGAATGACTTTGGCTATTTTCATCTTGTTTGGGAATGAACCAGTTTGAAATGGTAAATTACACATGTATGTTAAAGGTTTTGAGATACCTTCAATGATCTCTTTTACTGTTGTCATATCAATGTCATTATAATCAGTTGGTGTTTTGTTTTGACTTTTTTTAACAATATCTAATATTTCTTTCTCCTCCATCGCTTTGAGAAACATTGAATTATAATTTAATTCTATCAATGCATCCATGTTTTTCCCAACCGTCCCAGGATCAGAGCTTTTTCCTGCAAGATCAGGTCCCACATTTACAAAAAATTTATTTAGATTGTCAACCACATCATTTTTATTACAAATTACATTACCCTCATCAATAGAATACTCACGATATTGTAACTGTTTAGAAATACTTCTTATAATGCTGTTTAGTATACCCCACATTCCCTTTATATTATGTTTGTTATTATCTAATAATGTCCTATAATAATCTTTTTTGCTAGACCTTATGATATTTGTTAATTTATTTCTATATCGTTTATATTTATTTTCTGCCTCTTTAGCTCTCAGTCTTATGAATTCTCTGTATAGCACATTTTTCTTCTTGCAGGCATTTTGTAAACCTTTTGTGATCCATGGACAATTGCCATACTTCAGTTTTCTTGTGTATTCTTTAAGTGGACAGCATTTGTCATATAATTGCTTAAATACCTTCAGAAATATTTCATATGCATTGTCCACATTCTTTTCTTGGTGTACCACTTTCCAGTTTTCTGCCAATAATTCATTCCTGAATGCGTTTATTGATTCCCCTGACCTCATTCTTTGATATTCTTTTTGATTACCTTTCTCTCTATTGGTGTGGTTGTAATCATAGGTGATGAAGACTGGTAGATGATCAGTGATGCCATTAATTAGAATACCACTTATTTTTTATCATCAAGTTTATTACTGTATATCTTGTCAATCAAGGTGGCACAATTGAGGGTGATTCTGCTTGGTCTGTTGATTTTTGGAAATAGACTCATACTATACATTGCACTGATAAAATCATCTGTTGTACTATGCTTATATGGATTTAATATATCAATGTTGAAATCACCACATATGAAAACTACGTTGTTGCTTTGTTTTGCAAAGCGTTTGTTTTGTGTGTGTGTGTGTGTGTGTGTGTGTGTGTGTGTGTGTGTGTGTGTGTGTGTGTGTGTGTGTGTGTGTGTGTGTGTGTGTATACAGTAGCGTTCAGAATAATAGTAGTGCTATGTGACTAAAAAGATTAATCCAGGTTTTGAGTATATTTCTTATTGTTACATGGGAAACAAGGTACCAGTAGATTCAGTAGATTCTCACAAATCCAACAAGACCAAGCATTCATGATATGCACACTCTTAAGGCTATGAAATTGGGCTATTAGTAAAAAAAAGTAGAAAAGGGGGTGTTCACAATAATAGTAGCATCTGCTGTTGACGCAACAAACTCAAAACTATTATGTTGAAACTGCTTTTTTAGCAATCCTGTGAATCACTAAACTAGTATTTAGTTGTATAACCACAGCATCGCGGTGGAGCCACATGGCGCAAAGCAACGCCATGATGAAGCCTCACAGGACATGTTGGGGCATGTCCAGCTCATGCACAATCACAATCGGATAATCAAACGACTGAAAAGCAACCGGAATCCATCTGAAAGCCATCTCAATGCCATCCTGTGAGACCGCGTAATGAACGGCTCCGTGGCGCGTCCCTCCGCTTTTCTTTCCATGAAAAAAACTCCTGTAACAGTGGAATGTGCCAAAAAAGTGCTGATGTCCACGCCTTCTGCCTTTTTGTGAAAGTCAGACGAGGTCCCAGATCAACAAAGCCTTCACGTTGGAAATGATCTGGTTGTTTCAGCGGGGTCTGAGCATGTCGATCGGCGCTGGGAGCGTGCCACGCTCTCAGCAGTTGTGGCCCGTCCTTAAAGCGGCAGTAACACTCCTTAATCTGTATAATCCCCATAAAATTGTCCCTGAAAGCCATATTAACGAGCCTCTAATGAGGTCTGTTAGAGCCTTCCAAAAGCTCTGATTATCTGTCAGCAAATTTACCACTGAGCTACAGAGCTGTTCTTTGAAAGCTGCAGGAATCTGCCTCATATCTGGAAGGACATGGAAGTACAAAAAAATACAAAAAAAAATTAAATCCCACACCATATAAAAAACTGCATTTATCAAGTGAGCAGAGGTCATTCCTCTGGTGATGACCCATGGCCATTGACATACAGTCATGAAATGACATGAATGCGAAGCAGTGTGCTCTGATCATGTCCACATCTACTAGTCAGGTGCGTGATGTGACAGTCAGATCGCCCGCTGCGTGTTCTGATCTGACAGTCCATTTCAACCTGGGGGGCTGTCAGAGTCCACTCCGTGCGTGCACTCCCTTGCTGCAACTTGTCACCACTGTGGTGATATATGTTTTTATTTATGTCCATGTAAATATGGCAATCAGACACACGCGCCTCACAGTGGACAGTTGTCTGTCCATAACTGTCCAAACACAGTAGGTGTTGTCTTGCTGGAATGTCCATAGATTCTCACAGCTGCTTCTGTCGGAATCCACACCTCCTGTGAGTGGAGTGCATACACCCACATGTCAGTGCGTGCGTGCATGTCACCTGGAATTTGGCCGAAACCTGCCGTGAGATGGTGCGATGGGTTCACACAGCGCACACTCTGTCTGTCAGCCGGTGGTGTGTGCAAATAGTTGTAGCAACAGGTGTACAAGGTGTTAGAGGCAGGGACGATTCCACACATTTTGCATAAAATTCCTGCTTCGTGCGCATGTCGACCAAACTTTGCACTATGTGTGAAAGGGCCCTAAGATATCTTGAAAAGAAACAAGTCAGACCCGGCAGTGTGCACTGACACCACACGTCATCACGGAACCACCGAGAGTCTCTACGTCCCAAAATAATCATCTGCCTGCTGCAGCCGGGTGAACTGTGGGCGTGTCCCTGGCCTACTTGATTTCCACTGCATACTGGATCATGTCCAGAGAAACACAACACACCACCGCACCAGGACCACCAGACAAATGGGGTGAAACTAAAACCTCACTGGTGGAGGTGCCCTGAATTAGATTAATTCTCTCTCTCTCTCTCTCTCTGTCTCTCTCTCTCTCTCTCTCTTTCTCACTCCAGGCCTTTGTGTCACCGATTAAACGTCTGGTGTGGTCAAAATCCAGTCGCAAGCCAGTGGATCGAGGCAGTATTTACCGACGCCCACTACACACTGTGCCCCTCTACCCCCCGGACTACCTCATTCACCCCGAGCGTCTCATCTTCGACTACGTGGAGAAGGAGGTCAAGGTAGAATAGAATAGAATAGAATAGAATAGAGATTTTAAACTGATCTTGACCTCTGACCTCTCACCTTAGTTCCTTGGACACCTGACGTGGGTGTCAGTTTCACTGAACCCCTCGAGCCGAGATGAGCTGCTTCAACTCCTGGACACAGCCAGGGTTAGTAATTAATAACAAATATTCAATAATCCCAGGGATAGTAATCAGTAGTCTATTACTAACTAATCATAGACATAATAGTCAATAGTCTGTTATTAACTAATCACAAAGATAGTAACCAATAGTCTATTAGTAATTAATCCCAGGGATAATAATCAATAGTTTATTACTAACTAATCATAGACATAATAGTCAATAGTCTGTTATTAACTAATCACAGAGATAGTAACTAATAGTCTATTAGTAATTAATCCCAGGGATAATAATCAATAGTTTATTACTAACTAATCACAGACATAATAGTCAATAGTCTGTTATTAACTAATCACAGAGATAGTAACCAATAGTCTATTAGTAATTAATCATAGACATAATATAGTCAATAGTCTGTTATTAACTAATCACAGAGATAGTAACTAATAGTCTATTAGTAATTAATCCCAGGGATAATAATCAATAGTTTATTACTAACTAATCACAGACATAACAGTCAAAAGTCTGTTATTAACTAATCACAGAGATAGTAACCAATAGTCTATTAGTAATTAATCATAGACATAATGTAGTCAATAGTCTGTTATTAACTAATCACAGAGATAGTAACCAGTAGTCTATTAGTAATTAATCCCAGGGAAAATAATCAATAGTCTATTACTAACTAATTACAGGCTTATTAATCAATAGTTTATCAACTAATCACAGGGTTAGTAATAAATAGTTTGTTACTAACTTATCACAGAGTTTGTAAGAAGGTTCCGGGTTCAAATCCCACCCCTGCCACATTTCTCCATGTAATGTGGAGTTGCGTCAGGAAGGGCATCTGGCATAAAACTTGTGCCAATTCAACATGCAGATCCACCTTGGATTTTCTGTGGCGACCCCGAGTGCAAACAAGGGAGCAGCCGAAGAGACTTACTTACATTAACTAATCACAGGTGATCAATTTATTATTAACTAATCGCATCAGGATTAATAATCAATAATCTATTATTAAATAATCACAGAGTTAGTAATCAAAAACATATTTAGAACTAACAGTGTAGGAGTTCATGGTCATCAACAAATTTGTAAACAATCACAGGATTAGTAATCAGTACTGTTATTAACTAATCACAGGGTTAGTAATCAATAGCATATTTGTAACTAATCAGTGTTATGATTAGTATTATCCCTTATCAAGGTATATTGGGTCTAATCGAAGCTGGTTTATAAAACATTATTTCTGCTGCTGTGTCTTCGGGTTTAATAATCAATAACCTAAAAGTTCAGTTTACTAATAATTAGAATCCCATAGTTAATCTCTAATCCAAAACCAATCTGTAAATGCTTATAATCAGCTCCTGGTGTTGGGATAGAATCACTGTTGAGATTTGTAATCAGTATATTTATAACTGATGGCTGTTATTGGGCCAGTAATCAATCAGTGTTGGGGATTTAATCAGTGCAGTGTAATTAATACACTGTTGACATTTGTAAATTATACTGACATTTGTAAATTATAAACTGTTTCTCAGGTTATAATTTAATACTTAATAACCAGTATCAGGTTTGCTATCAATACTATCTCGGGTTTTTGTAATAAAAATGTGTGCAGTATACAATCAATTCTCAGAAGAAAGAGCAATAACCTTTTTATAACTAATGATGTTTGCAGTAGTTAATAACTCATTTAAAAATCTGTTTTCATTTGAACAGGGCCGAGAACAGCAATTAATATATCAATAATCAGTAAACATCAACAATAATCAATAATCAGGTGCATGTGTTGGCCAGCAGCAGTTGAAGGTGTTGCCGTTGAAGACCAGCGTGGATCAGGACTGTATTCTCAGTCTGTCTGCTCGCTGTCTGCTGCTTACCTGGAGGGACAATGAGAAACTGCTGATGAGGATCCCCACGCACGAGATCGCTGCTGCCTCATACCTGAGAGATGACGCACTGCACCTGCTCATCCTGAAGACAGGTAATAACGCACCTGAACAGTGAGTGACAAACAAGACACACCTGAGCAATGAAATACATCTGAGGCACACCTGAGCACAGTGAGATGCACCTAAGACACACCTGAGCAGAGACAGACCTGAGACACATTTGAGTAGTGAGACACACATCAGACACACCTGAGACACATCTGAGTAGTGAGACACACATCAGACACACCTGAGACACATCTGAGTAGTGAGACACACATGAGAAACACCTGAGACACACCTGAGTAGTGAGACACATCTGAGACACATCTGAGTACTGAAACACACCTGAGACACACCTGAGTAGTGAGATATATCTGAGTAGTGAGACACACCTGAGACACACCTGAGGCACACCTGAGCAGTGAGGCGCACCTGAGACACACCTGAGACACACTTGAGTAGTGAGACACACATGAGACACACCTGAGACACACATGAGTAGTGAGACACACCTGGGCAGTGAGACACACCTGAGTAGTGAGACACACCTGAGACACATCTGAGCAGTGAGACACACCTGAGACACACGAGTAGTGAGATACACCTGAACACACACCTAAGACACACCTGAGACACATCTGAGCAGTGAGACACACCTGAGAAACATCTGAGTAGTGAGACACACATGAGTAGTGAGACACACCTGAGACACACATGAGACACATCTGAGTAGTGAGACACACCTGAGACACACCTGAGTAGTGAGATACACCTGAAACACACCTAAGACACACCTGAGACACATCTGAGTAGTGAGATACACCTGAAACACACCTAAGACACACCTGAGACACACCTAAGTAGTGAGATACACCTGAAACACACCTAAGACACACCTGAGACACACCTGAGTAGTGAGATACACCTGAAACACACCTAAGACACACCTGAGACACATCTGAGTAGTGAGATACACCTGAAACACACCTAAGACACACCTGAGACACATCTGAGTAGTGAGATACACCTGAAACACACCTAAGACACACCTGAGACACACCTAAGTAGTGAGATACACCTGAAACACACCTATGACACACCTGAGACACACCTGAGTAGTGAGATACACCTGAAACACACCTAAGACACACCTGAGACACATCTGAGTAGTGAGATACACCTGAAACACACCTAAGACACACCTGAGACACATCTGAGTAGTGAGACACACCTGAGACACACCTGAGGCACACCTGAGCAGTGAGGTGCACCTGAGACACACCTGAGACACACTTGACTAGTGAGACACACATGAGACACACCTGAGACACACATGAGTAGTGAGACACACCTGGGCAGTGAGACACACCTGAGTAGTGAGACACACCTGAGACACATCTGAGCAGTGAGACACACCTGAGACACACGAGTAGTGAGATACACCTGAACACACACCTAAGACACACCTGAGACACATCTGAGCAGTGAGACACACCTGAGAAACACCTGAGACACATCTGAGTAGTGAGACACACATGAGTAGTGAGACACACCTGAGACACACATGAGACACATCTGAGTAGTGAGACACACCTGAGACACACCTGAGTAGTGAGATACACCTGAAACACACCTAAGACACACCTGAGACACATCTGAGTAGTGAGATACACCTGAAACACACCTAAGACACACCTGAGACACACCTAAGTAGTGAGATACACCTGAAACACACCTAAGACACACCTGAGACACACCTGAGTAGTGAGATACACCTGAAACACACCTAAGACACACCTGAGACACATCTGAGTAGTGAGATACACCTGAAACACACCTAAGACACACCTGAGACACATCTGAGTAGTGAGATACACCTGAGACACACCTGAGTAGAGACACACTTGAGACACATCTGAGTAGGGGAGACACACCTGAGACACACCTGAGAAGTGAGATACACCTGAGATACATCTGAGTAGTGAGATACACCTGAGGCACACCTGAGATACACCTGAGGCACACCTGAGCATGAGCAGCCCAGTCTCATGTTTTTTTTTTTTTTTTCATGCTCCCGTGACGAAATGAGACACATTTTTGTGACGGGGTGTTTTTTAACTCACTATTCCCGACCCTACTCCTACCCCGACCCTAACCTTAACCATAACCTAATCTTACTCTTTCCCCCCACCCTAACCATAACCATAACCACCCAGACGCTTCACTTTTAATTTCATGCAGCCATCACGGAATGAATTACAATGAATTTGTGCTACCGTGACGAAAATGAGGCACTTCTTGTCAAAATATCATGAACCAATTGATTACTGCATATTTCGTGCTGCTGGATCACGACTTGTCGTGAGACCAGGTTGGCATGAGACATACCTGAGACACACTTGAGGCACACCTGAGCAGTGAGACACACCTGGGGTACACCTGAGACACACGTGAGGCACACCTGAGCAGTGAGACACACCTGAGATACACCTGAGACACACTTGAGGCACACCTGAGCAGTGAGGCACAAATGAGATACACCTGAGACACACGTGAGGCACACCTGAGCACCGAGACACACCTGGGGTACACCCGAGACACATGTGAGGCACACCTGAGCAGTGAGACACACCTGAGGTACACCTGAGACACACGTGAGGCACACCTGAGCAGTGAGACACACCTGAGGTACACCTGAGACACACGTGAGGCACACCTGAGCAGTGAGACACACCTGAGATACACCTGAGACACACTTGAGGCACACCTGAGCAGTGAGACACACCTGAGATACACCTGAGACACACTTGAGGCACACCTGAGCAGTGAGACACACCTGAGATACACCTGAGACACACGTGAGGCACACCTGAGCACTGAGACACACCTGGGGTACACCTGAGACACACATGAGGCACACCTGAGCACTGAGACACACCTGAGATACACCTGAGACACACTTGAGGCACACCTGAGCAGTGAGACACACCTGAGATACACCTGAGACACAAGTGGGGCACACCTGAGCAGTGAGACACACCTGAGGTACACCTGAGACACACATGAGGCACACCTGAGCAGTGAGACACACCTGAGATACACCTGAGACACACTTGAGGCACACCTGAGCAGTGAGACACACCTGAGATACACCTGAGACACAAAGTAGAGAAGCTTGAATCTTCGACTGGACTGGGTTGCTTGACGCAAGGATGTTTCGCTTCAAATCGCAGAAGCTTCCTCAGCTAAAATTCTTGCTCTGGTGGTCTGACTTCTGTCTTGACTCTTGTCGAGAAGAATCGCGTCAAGCAACCCAGTCCAGTCGAAGATTCAAGCTTCTCTACTATGGAAACCACCTGGACAACTGAGAGCCTACACAGAAACCTGAGACACAAGTGAGGCATACCTGAGCACTGAAACACACCTGGGGTACACCTGAGACACACGTGAGGCACACCTGAGCAGTGAGACACACCTGAGATACACCTGAGACACACTTGAGGCACACCTCCCTTACCAAAAAAATAGTACTGATAAAACAAGTGAGGCATACCTGAGCACTGAAACACACCTGGGGTACACCTGAGACACACTTGAGGCACACCTGAGCAGTGAGACACACCTGAGATACACCTGAGACACACGTGAAGCACACCTGAGCAGTGAGACACACCTGAGATACACCTGAGACACACGTGAAGCACACCTGAGCAGTGAGACACACCTGAGATACACCTGAGACACACGTGAAGCACACCTGAGCAGTGAGACACACCTGAGGTACACCTGAGACACACGTGGGGCACACCTGAGCAGTGAGACACACCTGAGACACACGTGGGGCACACCTGAGCAGTGAGACACACCTGAGGTACACCTGAGACACACGTGAGGCACACCTGAGCAGTGAGACACACCTGAGATACACCTGAGACATACGTGAGGCACACCTGAGCAGTGAGACACACCTGAGATACACTTGAGACACACGTGGGGCACACCTGAGCAGTGAGACACACCTGAGACACACGTGGGGCAGACCTGAGCAGTGAGACACACCTGAGGTACACCTGAGACACACGTGGGGCACACCTGAGCAGTGAGACACACCTGAGACACACGTGGGGCACACCTGAGCAGTGAGACACAGCTGAGGTACACCTGAGACACATGTGGGGCACACCTGAGCAGTGAGACACACCTGAGACACATGTGAGGCACACCTGAGCAGTAAGACACACCTGAGGTACACCTGAGACACACGTGAGGCACACCTGAGAAGTGAGACACACCTGAGATACACCTGAGACACACGTGGGGCACACTTGAGCAGTGAGACACACCTGAGGTACACCTGAGACACACGTGAGGCACACCTGAGCACTGAGACACACCTGAGCACTGAGACAGACCTGCTTTTCAAACCCTAAATTCCCACAGGGCTGAACGTGGACACTGTTGTTGCCAGTGACGACAGTCTGGAGAGGAAAAAGCAGACAGGCATCGATGGACGACATCAAACCATGAGCGGCAATGCTGACCCAAGGCCTGCAGGGGGCACAATGGAGCGAAGACACACTATCTGTGGCGTTGACTGGAGGCCATCTTTGTCCAGAAGCAACCATGACAAAAACCAGAATGTGGAGAGAGGAGGAGAGAAAGGAGGAGGGAGTTTAGAGAGGAAGAGGGTGGGAGGGAGCTGGGAGAACAGGCAACAAACCCGGAAAGCTGGAGGAAGCTTGGAAACCCGAGGCGGAAGACCCATGAGTGGAAGTTGGGGGGTGGGAGTCGGAGGAGGTGGAGGGAGCTGGGAAAGGAGGTATGGTGCAGGAGGAGGAGGAGGAGGGAGCTGGGAGAGGAGAGGAGGAGGTGGAGGAAGTGGTGGGGGGAGCTGGGAGCGCCGGCAGGCCTGCACAGGAAGCTGGGAGCGGGGGAAAAGCTACGGAAGCTGGGAAAGGAGAAACCACAACCCGCTGGAGCCAACGCCGTGTCCGGATGCTTACTGTAACCTGGTGATCCTGGCTGTGGAGAACAGGGTACCTGCACTCCTCCAAACAGCGCCCCGTAGGAATTCAGCCCAGTGACACATGAACACAAACTCAAAGAACATGTTAATTTAATTCATAATTCAGTTAGCAATTTCCGCCGCCATTATAAACATTAACTCCTATAACCACGTGGAATGTGGATCAATCACCATTATGACACTTTGTAAAGGCTGCAGTTAGCATTAGTAGAAGAGTTCAAGCTAAACTATATATTAAAATATAATGCAATCAGCCATATGGGCATTCTCTTCTTTATAATCTGTGAGGCAACAGTGCTGACCACTGTACAGTGCATGAATATTCTTTCCTGTTTCCGATTTTGTTTTGTGTTTCTTCACCTTTGTAAAACTTTGCAAAACCTTGTAACTGTTAGAATGGAATAAGCAGAGGGTCATCCCTTAGAGTCTGGTCTGCTTGAGGTTTCTTCCTCAAATCATCAGATGGAGTTTTTCATTACCACTGTCACAATCATATTCTACTTGATAGGGTGGAAAATCATTTTGGGATTACTGGGAGTGCCCTTGCATGTCTGACGTCATACTTGACCAGTCGTTCTCATTGTGTTTTGTACAGTAACACTACCTCTAACCTTAGTGACATGAAATTTGGGGTTCCACAGGGGTCCGTCTTAGGCCCGCTGCTTTTCTCCCTTTATATAGCACCCCTTGGGCACATATTATGGCGTTTTGGGATTACCTTTCACTGCTATGCTGATGATACTCAATTATACGTGCCGATAACTGCTGGTAATCTCATTCACATAAAATCCTTAGAAGATTGCCTTGCATCAGTGAGAAGTTGGATGTCTAGAAACTTCCTACTTTTAAAATCTGATAAGACTGAAATGATGGTTGTTGGTCCAGTGAGACATCTGTATCAATTTGACCAGTTAATGCACAGCCTAGGCTTGTGTGTCATACATCACACTGACAAAGTGAGGAACCTTGGGGTAATTTTTGATCCTACATTGTCCTTTGACCTCCACATTACAAAAATTATGAGGACTGCTTTCTTCCACCTGCGAAATATAGTGATTTGTCCCATCCTGTCTATGGCTGATGCTGAGACTCTGATCCATGTGTTTATCTCTTCTAGATTGGACGACTGCAATGTTCGATTTTCTGGTTTACCGCAGTCCAGCATTAGGGCTCTCCAATTGGTTCAAAATGCTGCAGCCAGAGTTTTGACATGAAGCAGAAAGTTCAACCACATTACACCCATTTTGGCATCCCTTCACTGGCTTCCTGTCCCAGTGAGAACAGATTTTAAGGTTCTGCTACTAGTCTATGAAATTGTTCACGGACTGGCACCTCCCTACTTAGCTGACCTAATTAAACCTTACGTACCGGCCGGGGCTTTACGTTCTCAGGGTGCAGGGCTACTTCCTGTCCCTAGGGTGAATAAGAAGTCTGCAGCTTGTAGAGCTTTCTCTTATCGTGCCCCTGTTCTGTGGAATGATCTCCCTGCATCAATAAAACAGTCAGATTCTGTGGAGACTTTCAAGTCCAGACTTAAGACGCAGTTATTTTCCCTTTCGTATGGCTAGCATACTGGTATAGTTTTGTTTTACACTTTTTCCTCTTTTAATACATTTTATTAGTAAACAGAGCATGCCGCGGCCTCAACTTTACCTAAATTCTGGGTCTTTTAGTGAAGCTTAGGGCTAGTGGCCGGCGATCACCTTAGTATTTCTTCTGTTTTTCTTGTTGATTTATGCTGGCAAATTATACAGTGTTTCTTGTCTTTCTCATGCCTGATTCTGTTTTTTTTTCTCTCTGTTTAAGGTGCAGCTCCATCCAGAGATGGGAGTTGTATTTGTGCTGGAGACCCTCCTGTCCTGTGCACCAACAGCATTTCCTGTATATTCATTTTGTGAATTTTTCTGTGAATCACTCTATAATTTATGTCTGTCGCATGGCCCAAGCAGAGAGTCACCCCTTTGAGTCTAGTCTGCTTAAGGTTTCTTCCTCAGAGGGAGTTTTTCCTTACCACTGTTGCTCTGGGGGTTAGTAAGGTTAGACCTTACTTGTGTGAAGCACCTTCAGGCAACTCTGTTGTGATTTGGCGCTATATAAATTAAAGTAAATTGAAAATTAAAAATTGAAATTCACCTGTGTGCTGCTGTAGGAATTGATAACGTTAGCTCTTACTTGTGAGAAGCGCCTTGAGGCACCTGATTTGGTGCTACATAAATTAAATTGAATTGAAAGTGTGTATATATATATATATATTTGTTATTTAATTATTCAGATCCTATTGTCTTATGTACACTTTGTACATATTCAGTAAAACCAGTGGTGGGCACAGTTCCGATAAACCGATAACCATTGAAGATAATGTTTCATTATCGGATTATCTTTTCAGATAACTTTGAAAACCATTATCGGACTAATCATCTTCTGATAAATTTATGACCATTAATGCGGTAAACAAAGTTGAACAGCTATAAACTCTTGTAAAATTTAAAATCAGTTGAACACCTACCTGTTAAACATTTTGTAGTAGATGTGTAGCCCTATCCTCTGCAAAAAGAGAAGAGCTGTTTCTAGAAGAAGCCACTCTATCCTCTGCAGGCAAAGGGAAACTGGTCACCAAAAAAATAAAAACTCATTTCTTTTAACCCATACGGATATCATTGCAATATCACCCAAGTCATCCAGAGGCATACATTTTTAACTTATGGTTCAAATTTTAACCAAACTAAACTAATTTTGGACAAGTTATTTAAATTAATGTCACGTCTGAAGTTTTATAAAGTGAAAATATCAGCTATATGTTTTAGTTTTAAAGTAATGCGCTAATTTTTAAGGTTTTAGTGTAGACATGCTGTGTCCAGGTGCATTATGGGTATAGGATAATCTCAGTACATTCACGACATGAAAAATGCATTTGAGACACTCTGATCAGACTCCACAGATAATAGCATTAAACTCTAGTGCCTAAAACTCTTGTGAATATATTCTCTGGGTTTATAGATGTTATTGTGTTTGCATTTATTAAATTCCACACATCTTAAATGTAGCAGAGTAGCAGCAGACACAGATTATCTGGGATTTTGTTTTGGCAAGTCTCTACTGCCATCTACTGGCTAGTAGTGTTCATGGCAGTATTCAAACTGAAGCTGGGCTGATATTTTCAATCAGTGTACTCGATTCCAGCTCAAACTTTACCACAGAACTGTACCCCCGCACAGTGTAAAAGTTCAGAGCGCACGAATTATGTTCTCACACACATTGTATGTTCAAAAACCACACCTCAAACTCATTTTTCCAGAAGCAAAACGTAAACAGAAGCTTTTTTTCAAACTTAATTTGCAAAAACTCTTGATGGGAGACATCAAAGTTTAAAAACAAAACAAAACAAACAAACAAAAAAAACATTACAAGACAGGTCTGCGGTGTTTGTACAGGCACAGTGCGAGAGGTGGTCATGAGATGTTAAACGCAGCTCGTTATTCCATGTATCCTAAACGATGCAGGACGCATGATTAACCTGAAAACTCGGTGAGATCCAAAAAATTCTCGCACAAATGAAAAATCTGATGAAAAAGGGCCAAAACTCGCACAGTGTAAACCCAGCTTAAGTATAGAACGTCTGGCACCAGTAGATCATGGCAGTGTTTTATTTATTTTTGACACCGGTTATATCAGACGGTTATCTAATTACAACTTGGCTTTTTTTTTTTTTTTTGAAAATGCCTCTTTTTACAAATAAAAAAATGAAATATTTTACAAAAGCACATTTATCTGTAAACACCAACACATGACACATGCCACATTAACATGTTGGTTTACATACTGAATGACTCAACCAATCAGTGTTTAGTGGAGGCACATTTTACCCAGAATCCTTTGCGATCTGTCTGTGTTTGTTACAGAACTTCAGAATTAGTGCATTATTCAACATTAAAAGATATATGTTATATTTTAACTTTTAATGACAGAATTGACACTAATGGAGTTATTCTATCAGTATTCATTTTATTTATACACCAAACCATAACTCAGCATTGCTTTATTTTCCAAGACCTCGGCCTGACAGAAGCATTGTGATCGAGTAGAATTGAGTTTCATGGCTCCTTTCAGCTTGCTTCTGTGCTGGAAGCCATGTAGTAAACAGGAGCTTCCAGCAGGGGGCAGGATGTTCAAAGACTGAAGTGCTGGTTTATTGTTTGGGTCTGTTGTTGCTTTTGATGCTATCAGAAGAAATCGTGTTGTTAAAACTCAAAATCAGCTTGTTAGTAGTTGCAAGTGTAACAGAGACAATAATGGAATTTATCGGTTATCTGTAACTTCTGATACATTTTTGGGTGGTTTATTGTTTTATCCTTATCAACGATAACTTTTCAGTTATCTGATTATCTGTTATCAAAGTCAATTTTTAAGTTATCTGTGCCCACCACTGAGTAAAACCCCTCTATCAATCAATCAATCATTTATAAACAATGTTTACTTTTATGTGCTTGAGTTAGCGGAAGTTAGCATATATGCTGACGTCTGCGAAATGTCTTATAAATCACTCCAGAGTTGTTGTCAGGTTACAAATCAGTGTTTTCGGTATAAGACGTTAAGACGTGTTTATTTCTCGCTAGCTTTTACATAATATATTGTATCATATGAGAAATAAGTTATATTTACACACAAACAAAGGTTTTGGAGCACCAGAGAGAGACCAGCCGGTGCTACTCTACTCTGATTGGCTGTCATCCCCACCCCACCCGCCTGCATGATTCATATTATAAATATAACACAATGCTAAAATACCCTCAGCCGTAGGAGCAGTGTCTTCTTTATGATTTTTGGTTGTTTAATTGGTATCTCAGTGTCAAGTATATAAATATAAGAGGCTAAGAGGTTATATTTACACACAAATAAAACGTTTGCAGCTAGCCTGTGATGTCACCACGCTAATGTCCTCTTCAGAGGTGTTATTAGATTCCAAAAACAGCATTTTCAGTTTTAAAAGTGTTTCTTGCTAACATTTATAGAATGTGTGAGAAACATGTTATATAAACATAAATGGAGCAGTTTTGGAGAAAGCAGCCACTTATGTCATGGTGGCGCTTTGCTCTGATTGGTTGTCACCCCGCCAGTCAAAAAAAAAAAATGTTTACTGTGAATTTGAAGTCTGGCAGTAATAGGACTGGACTTAAGCTGAACACAGACAGACGAACAGACGGACAGACACAAAGCCTTCGCAATACCCGATGGCCATATTTTGATGGCCTCCGGTCAAAATGTATATAATCACATTGTGACTTTTCAAGTTTCACCTCCTTCAAATAAAACAACATGTGCAGTAATGCGCGTTAACAATTCAGCATATAAGCATAAAAGGGCTGGAAATTCGAACACAATTTCTGGATGTTTTGTGCAGCATCAGAATTCCAACATGGTCCAGGTCCACCCATTCTGACACTGTGTGGAACGTCTGTGTGTAACAGAAAATCCAACAGAGATAACGCAGCTGTGACTTCCTGTTTTCCTGTATAATCAATAAGCTCACTCACTCTTGTGTGAAATTGTTTATATCGCCCCCTAAAGGACAATGGAGCCATTGTTGCTTCAAAATATATTTTGTCTTGATGCCCAAAAACCAGCTAGTAATTCACTATGGTGCTAGCATGTACTCAGGCCATGTGATGATGATGACAACGACGACGATGATGATGATGATGATAATGATGATGATGATGACGACAATGATAATGATGACGACGATCATGGTGATGATGATGATGATAATGATGATGATGACAACGATAATGATAACGACGATGATGATGACGACGACAGTGATGACAACAATGATAATGACGACAATGACGATGATGATAATGACAATGATGATGACGATGACGACAATGATGATGATGACAGTGATGATGAGGATAATGATGATGATGACGATGATGATGATTATGACAATGATTACGATGATGATCATAATGATGATGACAATGATGATAATGACAACAATGATGATGATGACGATGATAATGACTACGATGATGACTACGATGATGATGATGACGACGACGATGATGATGATGATGATGATGATAATGATAATTATGACAATGATGATGACGATGATAATGATGCCGATGACGATGATGACTACGATGATGATGATGATGACGATGATGATAATGACAATGATGATGATAACAATGATAATGATGACAATGACGATGATGATGACTACGATGATGACTACGATGATAATGATGATGACGATGATGACAACGATGATGATGATAATGATAATTATGACAATGATGATGACGATGATAATGATGCTGATGACGATGATGACTACGATGATGATGATGATGACGATGATGATAATGACAATGATGATGATAACAATGATAATGATGACAATGACGATGATGATGACTACGATGATGACTACGATGATAATGATGATGACGATGATGACAACGATGATGATGATAATGGCAATGATGATGATGATGTTGATAATCAATCAATCAATCAATCAATCAATTTTTTTATATAGCGCCAAATCACAACAAACAGTTGCCCCAAGGCGCTTTATATTGTAAGGCAAGGCCATACAATAATTATGTAAAACCCCAACGGTCAAAACGACCCCCTGTGAGCAAGCACTTGGCTACAGTGGGAAGGAAAAACTCCCTTTTAACAGGAAGAAACCTCCAGCAGAACCAGGCTCAGGGAGGGGCAGTCTTCTGCTGGGACTGGTTGGGGCTGAGGGAGAGAACCAGGAAAAAGACATGCTGTGGAGGGGAGCAGAGATCGATCACTAATGATTAAATGCAGAGTGGTGCATACAGAGCAAAAAGAGAAAGAAACAGTGCATCATGGGAACCCCCCAGCAGTCTACGTCTATAGCAGCATAACTAAGGGATGGTTCAGGGTCACCCCGGTCACCCATAACCACCCCGGACCCCCCCGTCCGGGGTGGTTATGGTTAGGGTGGGGGGAAAGAGTAAGATTAGGTTATGGTTAAGGTTAGGGTCGGGTAGGAGTAGGGTTAGGAATAGTGAGTTTAAAAAAAAAACAGTCACAAAAATTTGACTCATATTGTCACAGGAGCACGAAAAAAAAACGTGAGACTGGGCTGCGATGATAATGACGGTTGATGATGATGATGATGATGACAATAATTATGATAATGATGGCGATGCAGATGATGATGATGATGATGATGATACCTACAATAACGATGTCTTTGCGTGCAGGACGCTGCAGAGGAGTACTGCTCTCTGATCTGTCAGATGTTCCAGATGATTTACGGCCATCACACCATTGAGTGTGTGGACAGGGCGGGGTTTCACCACACCATGCCAGACCGCTATTGGCTGCAGAGGAGTGAGTGACACAGTGTTTCTGTATGACATCATCAGAGCATAAAAATTCATTTTTGTTCATGAATAATAGCAATAAAATACACATCACAGTTGATTAAAGGGAAAACATTCAGAGAAGTATTAGTTCTGCTGTGTGCTGTAATGCACAGTAGAGGCAGCAGGGGGCGCTAGCTGTAATGGGTGTGCTCCATCTCTGCAGGTGACAGCTGTCTCACTGACACGTCCTACAGTTACGATCCCGAGTTCAGCTGCTGCAGCTCATAGTGAGTCGAGTTCTGGTCACATGATCAATTTATTCTGCACATTTCCTGTGGGCGTGTCCTCGTGAATGGACCCAGTTCCTTTGGTGGTACACTGAGTTACGCTGTCCTGGGTTGTCTGATTTGGGCACAGGCCAATCCAGTGCACGAGGACTCTGAGCGAGGTCTTGGGGAACAAAAAGACAGGTGTTTTATCTCTTCAGAAAGACTTGGTGCTCAACACCGCAACCTGAGAGCTGCTTGGGGAACCAGCAGAGGCGCGGCGAGCTGCTAATCAGCCCGTTATGGTCCAAAACAGTGCCACACCTGGCCAGAACTTCTTCAGTAAAACCATGTTCTCCGCTTCATTTTCATTGCTTTCAACTGAGACAACAGGAGCTTTTCTATGCTAAAACAAATTAGCAATAAACAGTACATCATCAGGCCTGTGGGGGGCGCTACAGAACCAGATCAGTCAGTGAATGTGGGAACATGGGGCTAAAATCAGGATCTTGAAAGGCAAATGTGTTTTTCTGGTGGCGTTATGGCGGCCTGCTGAGATTTAGTTTTTTTGGGGGGGGTTACAGCCCCATCAAAGCCCACCCTAGTACCGCCTATGTCCTCAAAAAAAAAACTTTATGATCCACTTTAGTTCTGTGTGCATTACAGACAGACATGCCAGCACGCCGTCTGTAGTGTTCATGCCGTGTTTTTAATGTGCTCTGTGTGTTATAGCGACGGGTCCCAGGACGCCTTCGAACTTTACTACAGCGAGACGTACAGCGAGAGCTCATCTGTGTCTCTGCAGGAGTCCCATCGCAGCCCGACGTCAGCCGGTGATGGAGGTGACAGTAACCCCACCCTGCTGTTGATGCAGGACTACATGATCGCTGTGAGTGTTGGTGTCACCATCCAGAACAGAAGTGTCACCGACTCTGCTGTTTGAATCAGACAGAACCTGCAGGAGTCTAATGACGCATCTCAGAGGCGCTCTGGACGTCAACGCGTTTGACAACAGCAATATGTGTAACAGAGAAACAAGGCATCAAATTGGTGACCTTGTGGGATACAGGCAAAATGGTCTCACACTGGAATGAGATATGATGGAGTGCACAGGGACTTGTTGAACGTGTGCACTTCAGGACCTGTGGAAATGGGCTGCGTTTGTCTGGGTGCAGTAGTCCACACCAAATCATCACAAACCCAAGATGTTTGGGATATAAACTCACTTCATGGTCGTCTCACCAACCTTGACGTAATTTTTATTTGTCACAATCAGGTCGGTGTGTAACAGTCGGCCATCATCACACTATCACATGACACCAAATCACCACAGACTGAAGATAATGACCAACTTTTTGGGGTCAAAGTAGAGACAAATGTCAAATGTCAGTGAGGACACCTGTCAGTTTGCAGTCCTGCAGGCGCTACTGCTCGTCCTGTTGCAGAAACCATCACATAATTCAGATTTGCTATCTGAGACTTAAAAGAAATTTGGAATTTTCTTTCCAACTGCTACAAATAGATGTTATTACAGGTGTGTTTGTTTGGCTGTGAAATGTCACTGTGGTGATGATGCAGCCAAACAGTGGAGTCAACATGAACACCTTTACATGCTGATGTGTTTGCATGTGTGTGCTCCTCTAACATGTGTACGTGCTGCTCTAATGTGTGTGTGTGTGTGTGTGTGTGTGTGTGTGTGTGTGTGTGTGTGTGTGTGTGTGTGTGTGTGTGTGTGTGTGTGTGTGTGTGTGTGTGCTCCTATAATGTGTGCACATGCTGCTCTAACATCTGTGTGTGCTCCTGTAATGTGTGTATGTGTGTGTGTGCTCCTCTAATGTGTGTGTGTGTGTGTGTGCTCCTCTAACATGTGTGTGTGTGCGTGTGTGTGTGCTCCTCTAACGTGTGTGCATGCTCCTCTAATGTGTGTGTGTGTGTGTGTGCTCCTCTAACCTGTGTGTGTTTGTGCTCCTCAAATGTCTGGGGGCTCCTCTAACGTGTGTGCATGCTTCTGTAACATGTGTGTGTGTGTGTGTGTGTGTGCGCTCCTCTAACATGTGTGTGTGTGCGTGTGTGTGTGCTCCTCTAACGCGTGTGCATGCTCCTCTAATGCGTGTGTGTGTGTGTGCTCCTCTAATGTGTGTGTCTGTGTGCTCCTCTAATGTCTGTCTGTGTGTGTGTGTGTGTGTGTGCTCCTCTAATGTGTGTGTCTGTGTGCTCCTCTAATGTCTGTCTGTGTGTGTGTGTGTGTGTGTGCTCCTCTAATGTGTGTGTCTGTGTGCTCCTCTAATGTGTGTGTGTGTGTGTGCTCCTCTAATGTGTGCACACTCCGCTGACGTGTGCACACACCTCTAATGTGTGTCCATGTTTCTCTAACGTGTACATGTGTGCTGTAGCTCCGTAACAAGCTGACCCCACTGGAGCTGCAACGGTTTGCAGTGCTGCTGAGAGAGTACCGACTGGGTTCAAACATCCAACACTTCTGCAGCGAGCTGCTGCAACTGTACGGTGACAACCGCAAGTTCCTGCTGCTGGGTGAGAGACACAGACACAAAGAGGAGAGAGAGAAAGAGACAGAAAGAGAGAGAGAGAGAGAGAGAGAGAGAGAGAGAGAGAGAGAGAGAGAGAGAGAGAGAGAGAGAGAGAAAGAGACAGAAAGAGAGAGAGAGAGAGAGAGAGAGAGAGAGAGAGAGAGAGAGAGAGAGAGAGAGAGAGAGAAGGGGACCATGAAATGCCTGTGTGGATAACCACAGCCTCTCATCCACACTCATGTGGTCATATTGGAGATGACTCACAAGTTCTGACCCACTTCCACTCTGGAAACCATAACTTCCTGTTAGTGAGACAGAGTTCACACATGACATATTCCTCCACCACGACCTCATGTGTAAGGAGCAGAGCACTCAGAGAGCACAGTTCTGCCAAAGCCAGTCGTCTCTCTGGTTCAAAACCTGAGGTCCGAGACCCCCTAAAGAGGATGCCAAAGATCATGTTGAAATCTGAGGTTGTTTCTGCTCTGAGTATGTCAAAATTAAAATTGTTCACATCTAAATAGCAAAACTAATTAAAATGGTAATTGTCTTTGGAAGAATCAAATAACAATAATAACTACTGTTATATCATTAAAAAAGAGAGATTCTGAATTAATCACTTTAATATTTAAGTGCATCCATATATGTGCACGGCAAGGGGGTGCCGGGGGTGGGTTAGTGACCCCGGAAAACTGCATCTTGATTCTGATCTGCAGGAAACTTGACTGGTTTTGATGTGAAATTTATGTCTGAGAGGTTTCTTACAAATTAGCACATTATGTTTTAAGAAACTGATCAAAAGATTTTAAATGCAAAAGAATGATACAGAATCCACAGTCAAATTTCACTTACCACCAGTTTTTAATGAGTTCTTCTTTCTCATTAGATTCAGAATTCTGCCACATTTGGAGATCATGAATCCTTTGAGGAAATTGGTTAAAATTATTAAGAAAGAGCCCCAAAATAAATTAAATTAACCCAACTAAATGAATTAAAATAATGACATCCAGAGACTAATCGACAGCAGGTTCAATCAGCTGTTCTTCATGTCGATGGTTCTTTGGTTTTTTTTGGCTGCAATAGTGTTTGAGAGCAGAGAATTCACTTGTTCACCAAATTAAACAACAAGACAAACTGTTGACACAAATTACTTGACGAAAAAAAAACATCTTAAATGTGTCTGTTTTTAATGTCAGGAATGCGCCAGTTCATCCCAGACCAGGATGTCGGTGTTTTTGAGACTTTCCTGGAGAGCATTGGGATCAGAGAAGGAGGAATTCTAACCGACAGCTTTGGACGCATCAAACGCAGCATGAGCAACGTGTTGGCCACAGCCGTGAGGGGGTACGTAGACCAGGAGGACATCATCCTGATCGGACAAAATGATTTTCATTACAAGCCGTAATTCTGGTGCAGCTTTATGCAGATGACACTGTGCTGTTACAGAACAAGAACAGAGGAAAGACGGAGGAAGCTAAAAGAGTGAATAACAGTATTTGAGATTTAATGAAGCTCAGGAGTGATACATTAGCTTGCAGGGAAACATCTTTCAAGGTGATTCAAGGCACTAAACCTTTTTCAGGTGTTTCTTCATTTTTTTGGTTGCTTTTGGGGTAAAAATAAATTGGGTGAAATTTCAAGAGATTTTAAAAATATTAACCACTGCCACCCGGCCCCCGTTTTTTGTGACGTGCAAGTGACATTTTGACTTATGGACTGGATACATGAGCTCATTAGTGCCAGATTTTGTTCCATCTGCCTCAGGTGGCACTTTTGAGGCATTTCAGCATCATCATGGACATCCTCATCAAGGACCCTCAGAGTGGGAGGACGACCCGTCATTCCAGTCCTCACAGCAGGTCCGAGATAACGTTGCTACTGTCAGTGATTTTGCTGAGTGAAGAGTTGAACTTATCCAAGATTACAGTCAGATCTTAACCAAGGATGAACAGCAGCACCACCTGCTGCAAGTTATTGAGTGGCATCAGTGTCATGTCTCGGAGGCGACGTAATACTTTTTTTATCTCTCCCGTGGAGTCAGTTAAAGAAGAAAGGATTGTTGTTTCAGTTTGTATTTCAATTGTGATCAGGTACATTATTGCTGCTGGTTTGCACTAATATGCTCAACTATTGCAGTTTCCACCCTGTGTGCTACAATGATTAGAATAGTTGTATCAAAATAAAATTGAGCACAAAACGTTTTCTCATCAAGATGAACAACTCTGTCAGGAAGCACCTTAAGAAAGTCATATTTTTATTTTTGGCATACAGGACCACCCTGACATACTGTACATATAGTCTGAGGTGACCATCAGAGAACCACCTCTTTTCCTCTGCAGGTACGGCAGCTGCTCTTTGGCCTCAGGATCTCAGGAATTCAACCGTCGCATCACCGACATCACCCATGACATCCAGGCACTCGGATTCCAGGACGAGCATGGAGACATCGAGGAGGAAGACTACTATCTTTGAGCACGCATCAATCCTGCAATGATAGACAGAAAAATTCTAAATCCTAATTTAAGAACTTAAAAATGGTTTTAAAGTTACTCTGTTGATAACCTCAGCTGATGATTTGTACCATCTGTCCCTGTGAGACCAAAATCCACTGCAAAACTGAAAAAAATGAAGATTAAAAAATATTTAAATATGTATGTGTGTGTTATTGTGAGATTTAAAATAATTATTGGCAGCTGCAGTATTCTGTGTTTTATACTCCACAACATACAGAATCAATGAAAATGGCAATGGCTTTGTCATGAACATAACTTTTTGTCAGTTGTCACAGCACCAATCAGATGCCACCATTTCTTCTGTGGTAACAGTCACAGTGTTTGTTGCCACGGCACCAGTGGGTGACTCTGCTACCCGCTTTGTTATCACTCTGCCTAATTTGCTGTGGTCTTTCTCCTGACACGGTACTGGTAAAAAAAAGGAAAAGGAAAGAATCCAAGACTGTTGGAGAAACTGAAGCTTTTTGAACCTCTGAATCAACATGAAGCAATTGTGTTGAAATGGTTCAGTGTTTCAAAGCATTTGATACAGTTAAATATGGCAACATCTGCAAGCCAATATTAAACATAGCATTTGCATGGAACTATAAAGGGCAAGATGGCGTAAAACGGTATAGGTGCCTTGACACTTGCATGAATTTGATTGGTGAACCGGTACGCAGTCTGCCGTGTCAGAGAGTTAAGTCATAAACTCATTGAAAACCATTGTAAACTGTGAACGGCATCGTGCAAGGGCGCAAAGAAAATTTTGAAAAGTTCAAAATCTCTGACATACATAATAATAATACACATAATAATTATGTGAACTTATCCATTGCACAAGCAATTAAAAACACTGAGTGTCGATGCGAGTCACTGCATCAGCACACTGCATCAAAAAGCAGCTCATCTGAACGATTGTGAGATTTTAAATCTATCATAAACATACAACCCCAAATTCCAATGAAGTTGGGACATTGTGTGAACATAGTCCTCTGACATGAACAGACAGGTGTGTAATCCCACTGTAAAAGATGCAGTACTCTGACACAAACAGACAGGTGTGTAATCCCACTGTAAAAGACGCAGTTCTGTGACAGGAAGAGACAGGTGTGTAATCACACTGTAAATGACATAGTCCTCTGACAGGACCAGACAGGTATGTAATCCCACTGTAAATGGCACAGGACTGTGGCAGGACCAGACAGGTATGTAATCCCACTGCAAACGATACAGTCCTGTATCAGACAGGTGTGTAATCCCACTGTAAACAACACAGTACTGTGACAGGACCAGACAGGTGTGTAATCCCACTGTAAATGACACAGTACTGTGACAGGACCAGACAGGTGTGTAATCCCACTGTAAATGACACAGTACTGTGACAGGACCAGACAGGTATGTAATCCCACTGCAAACGATACAGTCCTGTATCAGGACCAGACAGGTGTGTAATCCCACTGTAAACAACACAGGACTGTGACAGGACCAGACAGGTGTGTAATCCCACTGTAAACGACACAGTATTGTGACAGGAACAGACAGGTGTGTAATCCTACTGTCACTGAGTCAGTAGGATAGTAGTACTGTCACGTGGCAGTAGTACTGTCACGAACAGACACAGTACTGTGACACGAACAGACAGGTGTGTAATCCCACTGTAAAAGACGCAGTACTGTGAAAGGAACAGACAGGTGTGCAATCCTACTGTCAACGACACAGTACTGTGACACGAACAGACAGGTGTGTAATCCCACTGTAAAAGACGCAGTTCTGTGACAGGACCAGACAAGTGTGTAATCACACTGTAAATGACATAATCCTCTGGCAGGACCAGACAGGTAGGTAATACCACAGTAAACGACACAGTACTGTGACAGGAACAGACAGATATGTAATCCCACAGTAAACAACATAGGACTGTGGCAGGAACAGACAGGTGTGTAATCCCACTGTAAACAACACAGTACTGTGACAGGACCAGACAGGTATGTAATCCCACTGTCAACAACACAGGACTGTGGCAGGAACCAACAGGTATGTAATCCCACTGTAAATGACACAGTACTGTGACAGGACCAGACAGGTATGTAATCCCACTGCAAACGATACAGTACTGTATCAGGACCAGACAGGTGTGTAATCCCACTGTAAACAACACAGGACTGTGACAGGACCAGACAGGTGTGTAATCCCATTGTAAACGACACAGTACTGTGACAGGACCAGACAGGTATGTAATCCCACTGTCAACAAGACAAGAGTGTGGCAGGAACAGACAGGTATGTAATCCCACTGTAAATGACAGTACTGTGGTAGGACCAGACAGGTGTGTAATCCCAATGTAAAAGATACAGTACTGTGACAGGACCAGACAGGTGTGTAATCACACTGTAAACGACAGTCTTCTGGCAGGAACAGACAGGTATGTAATCCCACTGTAAACGACACAGTACTGTGACAGGAACAGACAGGTATGTAATCCCACAGTAAACAACATAGGACTGTGACAAGACCAGACAGGTATGTAATCCCAATGTAAACAACACAGGACTGTGACAGGAACAGACAGGTATGTAATCCCACAGTAAACAACATAGGACTGTGACAGGAACAGACAGGTATGTAATCCCACAGTAAAAAACATAGGACTGTGGCAGGAACAGACAGGTATGTAATCCCACTGTAAATGACACAGTACTGTGGCAGGACCAGACAGGTATGTAATCCCACTGTAAACAACACAGCACTGTGGCTGGAACAGACAGGCATGTAATCCCAATGTAAACAACACAGGACTGTGACAGGAACAGACAGGTATGTAATCCAACAGTAAACAACATAGGACTGTGGCAGCAACAGACATTTGTGTAATCCCACTGTAAATGACACAGTACTGTGGCAGGACCAGACAGGCATGTAATCCCAATGTAAACAACACAGGACTGTGGCAGGAACAGACAGGTATGTTATCCCACTATAAAGACACAGTGCTGTGGCAGGAACAGATAGGTATGTAATACCATTATAAACGACACATTACTGTGGCAGGAACAGACATGTATGTAATCCCACTGCAAACGACATAGTACTGTGACAGGAACAAACAGGTATGTAATCCCACTGTAAATTACACAATACTGTGACTGAAACAGACAGGTGTGTAATCCCACTGTAAAAGACACAGTACGGTGACAGGACCAGACAGGTATGTAATCCCACTGTAAACAACATAGGACTGTGGCAGGAACAGACAGGTATGTAATCCTGTTGTGTGGGCCGCTGAAGAGGAGGTACTGCTGGCCCACCACCAGATGGCGCCCTGCCATGTTGGCAGCGTTTGGGCCTCTTGAGGGGCACTGGCCTTTTTGGTACCACCAGGTGTGCACCGTTAGGCCATCATCAGCTGTCTGTCATCACTCATCACCACATCCATAAAAGCCTGCGAGAGACACCATAACTCTGCCGAGTTATCAGCTTACCTAACAGGTAAACCTACTCAGCCTTTTTGTGCTGTCTGCACATTCATTGCTACTGAAGTCTTTGCAGTTGTGATTCATATACTTGCAGCTTGTAGCTGGGTTTGTTGGAAGTTTGGAGGAGTTGGCGTCTCCACTCCTCACTTCTTACTTGCTAAGTATAACAATTGACACTGCACCTTTTCCAGTTTTCCTCTGCACTCTGGGAGTTATTTGGAGTTTTCCCTCAGGAGGATTACTGTGGTTTTGCTATCTGTTTGCTGGGTGTGCACACACCCATCTCATCTGTTTTTGCTCCTGCCAGCAGTACCAGTCCGACAGCCTCGAGCGGTGGCCACCTGGGGTACCAGGACCTGGCGGCTCTGGTGTATTGCAGGCCTCTGGCTGGCGGTGGAACTTCGTGGGTTCCGGCTCTTCTCTGGATAGGCGTCTCCTACCCTCGGGCCCGCGCACGTATTACCATTTGTTATTTGATTGGACTCTGCATATTTGAGACCTGTTTGCACTTTTGCACAATAAATTGTTATTTATTGGTATTCCTATTGACCGCTCATTTACGCCCCCTAACGTGGGTCCCTGAATTCACTTTCTCAACATAATCCCACTGTAAAAGACACAGTACTGTGACAGGAACAGACAAGTATGTAATCCCAATGTAAAAGACACCGTACTGTGAGAGGAACAGACAGGTATGTAATCCCACTGTCAACTACACAGTACTGTGACAGGACCAGACAAGTATGTAATCCCAATGTAAAAGTCACAGTACTGTGACTGGACCAGACAGGTGTGTAATCCCACTGTATAAGACACAGTACTGTGACAGGAATAGACAGATATGTAATCCCACTGTAAAAGACACAGTACTGTGACAGGAACAGACAGGTGTGTAATTCCACTGTATAAGACACAGTACTGTGGCAGGAACAGTCAGCTATTTAATCCCACTGTAAATGACACAGGACTGTGGCAGGAACAGACAGGTATGTAATCCCAGTGTAAACGACACAATACTGTGACAGGAACAGACAGGTGTGTAATCCTACTGTCAACGACACAGTACTGTGACACGAACAGACAGGTGTGTAATCCCACTGTAAAAGACGCAGTACTGTGACAGGAACTGTCAGCAGTGTAATCCTACTGTCAATGACACAGTACTGTGACACGAACAGACAGGTGTGTAATTCTACTGTAAAAGACGCAGTACTGTGACAGGACCAGACAGGTGTGTACTCACACTGTAAACAACATAGCCCTCTGGCAGGAACAGACAGGTATGTAATACCACTGTAAACGACACAGTACTGTGACAGGTACAGACAGGTATGTAATCCCACAGTAAATTACACAGTACGGTGACAGGACCAGACAGATATGTAATCCCACTGTCAACAACACAGGACTGTGGCATTAACAGACGGGTATGTAATCCCATTGTAAACAACACAGTACTGTGGCTGGAATAGACAGGTATGTAATCCCACTGTCAATGAAACAGGACTGCGACAGGAACAGACAGGTATGCAATCCCACAGTAAACAACACAGTACTGTGACAGGAACAGACAGGTATGTAATACCAACCCCGTCTCACGGTAAATTGTGAATCAGCAGCACGAAATATACATTAATCTACTGGTTTTGCTATTGTGACAAAAGGCGCCTCACTTTCTTCAAGGCAGCATGAATTCTTTCTAATTCATTCTGTGATGGCTGCACGAAATTAAAAGTGAAGCGAGGTGGGGGGTGGTTATGGTTAGTGTGGGGGGAAGGAGTAGGATTAGGTTATGGTTAAGGTTAGGGTTGTGGGTAGGAGTAGTGTTAATAATAGTGAATTTAAAAAAAACCTGTCACGTAAATTTGACTCATTTTGTCACTGGGGCACAAAAAAAATGTGAGACTGGTCTGATAATCCCACTGTCAACGGCACAGTACTGTAACAGGAACAGACAGGTGTGTAATCCCACTGTAAAAGACACAGTACTGTGGCAGGAACAGACAGGTATGTAATCCCACTGTCAACAACACAGTGCTGTGACAAGAACAGACAGATATTGTTAGAACCCTCAGCAGGTGATCAGTAAGAATGTCTTTGTCCAGATCGTTTATTGCAGCTGTCTGGCAACTTATGATGTGGTTTTGCACTGTACGCACTGTTGCCAAATGGCTGGTTAGGCAGATGTTATCGAGGATTGCTGTGATTTGCAGCCCCGCTCCGTGTTGAGCTCCAGACTACGGCAGATGGAGTTAAAGGAGAGAGAGTGCCCAATGACAGTAAGTGAAAGACCCAAATGTCCACTACAGGGGGCCTTTTCCACAGGTTTGTAATCCCACTGTAAACGACACAGTCCTGCACCAGAACCAGACAGGTGTGTAATCCCACTGTAAACAGCACAGTACTGTGACAGGAACAGACAGATATGTAATCCCACTGTCAATGACACATGACTGTGACAGGAACAGACAGGTATGTAATCCCAATGTAAACGACACAGTACTGTGACAGGAACAGACAGGTATGTAATCCCACAATAAACAACATAGTCCTCTGACAGGAACAGACAGGTATGTAATACCACTGTAAACGACACAGTACTGTGACAGGAACAGACAGGTATGTAATCCCACAGTAAACAACATAGGACTGTGGCAGGAACAGACAGGTATGTAATCCCACTGTAAAGGACACAATACTGTGACAGGAACAGACAGGTGTGTAATCCTACTGTCAACGACACAGTACTGTGACACGAACAGACAGGTGTGTAATCCCACTGTAAAAGACGCAGTACTGTGACAGGTACAGAAAGGTATGTAATCCCACAGTAAATTACACAGTACTGTGACTGAAACAGACAGGTGTGTAATCCCACTGTAAAAGGCACAGTACTGTGGCAGGAAAAGACAGGTGTGTAATCCCACTGTAAACGACACAGTACTGTGACAGGACCAGACAGACATGTAATCCCACTGTCAACAACACAGGACTGTGGCTGGAATAGACAGGTATGTAATCCCACTGTAAACAACACAGTACTGTGACAGGAACAGACAGGTATGTAATCCCAACCCCGTCTCACAGGTATGTAATCCCACTGTAAATGACAGAGTACTGTGGCAGGACCAGACGTGTATGTAATCCCAGTGTAAACGACACAATACTGTGACAGGAACAGACAGGTGTGTAATCCTACTGTCAACGACACAGTACTGTGACACGAACAGACAGGTGTGTAATCCCACTGTAAAAGACGCAGTACTGTGACAGGAACTGTCAGCAGTGTAATCCTACTGTCAATGACACAGTACTGTGACACGAACAGACAGGTGTGTAATTCTACTGTAAAAGACGCAGTACTGTGACAGGACCAGACAGGTGTGTACTCACACTGTAAACAACATAGTCCTCTGGCAGGAACAGACAGGTATGTAATACCACTGTAAACGACACAGTACTGTGACAGGTACAGACAGGTATGTAATCCCACTGTAAAAGACACAGTACTGTGACAGGTACAGACAGGTTTGTAATCCCACTGTAAAAGACACAGTACTGTGACAGGTACAGACAGGTATGTAATACCACTGTAAACGACACAGTACTGTGACAGGTACAGACAGGTTTGTAATCCCACTGTAAAAGACACAGTACTGTGACAGAAACAGACAGGTTTGTAATCCCACTGTAAAAGACACAGTACTGTGACAGAAACAGACAGGTTTGTAATCCCACTGTAAACGACACAGTACTGTGACAGGTACAGACAGGTTTGTAATCCCACTGTAAAAGACACAGTACTGTGACAGAAACAGACAGGTTTGTAATCCCACTGTAAAAGACACAGTACTGTGACAGGACCAGACAGGTTTGTAATCCCACTGTAAAAGACACAGTACTGTGACAGAAACAGACAGGTTTGTAATCCCACTGTAAAAGACACAGTACTGTGACAGGACCAGACACTTGTGTCTGTCTGTCTGTCTATATACTGCATATATAGACAGACAGACAAACAGATTCACACCCCACACACACTTATGGACAATTTTAAAGTTTCCACTTCATCTAACCTGCATGTTTCTGGATGTGGGAGGAAGCTGGAGCTTCTGGAGGAAATCCACACAAACACGGGGAGAACATATAATGCAAATAAATTATGTAAAAAAAAAAATCCAATGTGATTTTCTGGATTTTTTTTTTAAGATACCAACATTTCAGACCTCTCCATTCTTTGTAGGTGGGGAAAACCAACAGTGGATCAAATACTTATTTTCCCCTCTGTATGTCGTTTTTATTTTTGAAGCACTGAAATGCATCAGAGTTACCACAAGGAGGCAGCTCCGGCCAAAAAAGTCATCTCCATTCATTCATTTATTTTCTGTGCCAGTGTATTCGGTTAAAGATGGTGGGTGGGCGTTGAAGGGTGTCGATTTACATCCCTGACTTAAAAAAAATCCCAATAATAATAAACCAAATAAAATATAAATAAATAAATAATCAGAGGGAAAGCAGATTCTCTCCATCCTGACATCAGTGTCACAGCCTTCCCATGATGCACTGCTTCTTTTCTACCATCCTTCTTAAACAAACGTGGCGTTATCAGCCTCATTACGTAACGACTCCACGCCGTGTAAATTCAGTTTCACAGAGTAAACAGTTAAAAAAAAATACTTAATCTATATCACACTTTACCATCTGACCCACACACACACACACACACAAAACTGGGAGCAGTCTGGGCATGAAGGACCTTGCTCAAGGGGACCTTTTGGATGATCTTTTCACCTCTAATCCCTACCACACTGCTTTTAAAGGTCAAAGGTCAAAGCTCGTTCTTGATGCTTTTTGAACATTTTGACGTCTGGAATCAGGATTTAAGATCAAATGTTGAGCTTGTTTCTGTTAGTTTGACTCTGTGTGTCTTTGTGCTCATGTATGTGCCTCACAATGAGTCAATTTGTGCATTTACAGGATTTAAATCTACATTTAACTGTATAATACACTCTGGATTTAATGTTATCAAAGTCACACAATTCTGTAGAAACTGATGAAATAAAAAGAAACTGATACTGAAATGACTCGTTTTAGACTTCTGTGACATATGTCACAGAGGTATTTGGGCTCCAGGGCCACTGCAGAGGCAGCAGGAATCGAGTTGGCCTAAATGTGAAATGCAACAAAAATTTACTGAAAGTCGTGTAAGGGAATAATAAATATCTAACTGTGCAGCTAAGTTATTATTTCTCAGATTAATGTCATTTATGAAAACATAATAAAAAATTTCATGTCAAGAACAGAGGAGGGAAGGAAAGATGCAGTGGCAGTATGGTGGCCCTGATGTGCCAATCAATAATTAAGGTAACCTCAAGTGTTGTTTTTTTGTGTGTATGCCTACTTTACCTTTTTATTTGTTCTAAGTCCTGAAGTTCCAATGCAAAGGCACAGAGAAAATAAATGTTATTGAAGTAAATTGCTGCATTCCCGATTCATTCGTGTTGCAAATATATTACAGTATATAAAATAAATTACAACACTCAATGTGCAAAGATTTGATTTTATTTATTGATTGATTTATTTGTTTGTTTATTTCAGAGGGACAGCACACATTAATGAACATTTCTGTAAATGTGTCAGTATTAGCTCAAGAGCCAGTTTTCAACTGTTGTCCCTGGGCAAGGTGTATAATGCCAACAATAAAACAATTAACAACAATCAGTTGAATGTTCATAAATGCAGAAAAATATAAAAGGCGACACACATAACATGGTGTGATGAAAACATGGTTATTGTCTACAAAAGCAGCACATTGTATTTATAAAATTGCAGCAGGTCACATGATTCTAACCCATAGTGGAGACGTATCTAACGACGACAACGCTGGTTTGATTTCAGACAGTTTTTTAGTTAAGTCTTAAAAGTGACAAACATGGGACATTCTCTTATAGAGAGTGGGATGTTTCTACACATGTTACAGCCTCTGACTGAAAGAACAGACTGCCCAAAGGTGGTCCGTCTACAGGACACACAGTGAAGACAGTGAAGCATGGTGGTGCAAGCATCATGATATGGGCATGTTTCTCCTACTATGGTGTTGGGCCTATATATCGCATACCAGGTATCATGGATCAGTTTGGATATGTCAAAATACTTGAAGAGGTCATGTTGCCTTATGCTGAAGAGGACATGCCCTTGAAATGGGTGTTTCAACAAGACAATGACCCCAAGCACACTAGTAAACGAGCAAACTCTTGGTTCCAAATCAACAAAATGAATGCCTCGCAGATGTGAAGAAATCATGAAAAACTGTGGTTATACAACTAAATACTAGTTTAGTGATTCACAGGATTGCTAAAAAAGCAGTTTGAACATAATAGTTTTGAGTTTGTAGCATCAACAGCAGATGCTACTATTATTGTGAACACCCCCTTTTCTACTTTTTTTTACTAATAGCCCAATTTCATAGCCTTAAGAGTGTGCATATCATGAATGCTTGGTCTTGTTGGATTTGTGAGAATCTACTGAATCTACTGGTACCTTGTTTCCCATGTAACAATAAGAAATACACTCAAAACCTGGATTAATCTTTTAGTCACATAGCACTACTATTATTCTGAACACTACTGTATGTGAAAATACCATCGCATTCAAAAACATCCTGGCTGCCTCAAGTGACATTGATGATCGAATGTATTTGAAATTTTGTAGGCTAAATTTAACAGTTTTAGAAATTTTCTTGACATGACTCTTGAACGTGACAGATGTGTCAAGAACCACTCCAAGGTACTTGAACTCATGTACCATTTGGAGCTCTACTCCTCCCAGAAATACACATGAGTTCACAATTTTATGATTTTATGATTTTGCTGGCATTGTATCCGAGGCCTCTCTTCAAGATGGTGATCGTTCCCTTAATTGCAGACAACTGCACCTCATGCGCTTGGTTGCTGGGATGATATCGATGTCTTTCAATGACCATGTTGTTCGTAGGTTATTTTTCAGGTCTTCGTGATCTTTCCCCTTTCAGCTTGATTCAGGCCATAGTCATTGGGGACTGTCACATCGATGATTTTGGCTGTTTTCTCTTGCTTGTTCCAGATGACAATATCAGGTTTGATTGCACCTCTTTCGATATGTCTTCCTGCTGCGATCTCTTTGTCGTAGAATCAAATCAAATCAATTTTATTTATATAGCGCCAAATCACAACAACAGTTGCCCCAAGGCGCTTTATATTGTAAGGCAAAAGCCATACAATAATTACAGAAAAACCCCAACGGTCAAAACGACTCCCTATGAGCAAGCACTTGGCAACAGTGGGAAGG
This sequence comes from Thalassophryne amazonica, assembly GCF_902500255.1. Classification (NCBI taxonomy): domain Eukaryota; kingdom Metazoa; phylum Chordata; class Actinopteri; order Batrachoidiformes; family Batrachoididae; genus Thalassophryne; species Thalassophryne amazonica. The sequence goes on from NC_047108.1 coordinate 16,827,205, forward strand.
AAAAGCTCCCTTTTAACAGGAAGAAACCTCCAGCAGAACCAGGCTCAGGGAGGGGCAGTCTTCTGCTGGGACTGGTTGGGGCTGAGGGGAGAGAATCACGAAAAAGACATGCTGTGGAAGACAGCAGAGATCAATCACTAATGATTAAATGCAGAGTTGTGCATACAGAGCAAAAAAAGAAAGAAACACTCAGTGCATCATGGGAACCCCCCAGCAGTCTAAGTCTATAGCAGCATAACTAAGGGATGGTTCAGGGTCACCTGATCCAGCCCTAATTACACTCAACAAAAATATAAACGCAACACTTTTGGTTTTGCTCCCATTTTGTATGAGATGAACTCAAAGATCTAAAACTTTTTCCACATACACAATATCACCATTTCCCTCAAATATTGTTCACAAACCAGTCTAAATATGTGATAGTGAGCACTTCTCCTTTGCTGAGATAATCCATCCCACCTCACAGGTGTGCCATACCAAGATGCTGATTAGACACCATGATTAGTGCACAGGTGTGCCTTAGACTGTCCACAGTAAAAGGCCACTCTGAAAGGTTTTGTTTTACTGGGGGGGGGGGGGGGATACCAGTCAGTATCTGGTGTGACCACCATTTGCCTCATGCAGTGCAACACATCTCCTTCGCATAGAGTTGATCAGATTGTCAGTTGTGGCCTGTGGAATGTTGGTCCACTCCTCTTCAATAGCTGTGCGAAGTTGCTGGATATTGGCAGGAACTAGTACACGCTGTCGTATACGCCGGTCCAGAGCATCCCAAACATGCTCAATGGGTGACATGTCCGGTGAGTATGCCGGCCATGCAAGAACTGGGACATTTTCAGCTTCCAAGAATTGTGTACAGATCCTTGCAACATGGGGCCGTGTATTATCCTGCTGCAACATGAGGTGATGTTCTTGGATGTATGGCACAACAATGTGCCTCAGGATCTAGTTACGGTGTCTCTGTGCATTCAAAATGCCATCAATAAAATGCACCTGTGTTCTTCATCCATAACAGACGCCTGCCCATACCATAACCCCACCACCACCATGGGCCACTCGATCCATAACACTGACATCAGAAAACCGCTCACCCACACGACGCCACACACGCTGTCTGCCATCTGCCCTGAACAGTGTCAACCGGGATTCATCCGTGAAAAGAACACCTCTCCAACGTGCCAAACGCCAGCGAATGTGAGCATTTGCCCACTCAAGTCGGTTACGATGATGAACTGGAGTCAGGTCGAGACCCCAATGAGGACGACAAGCATGCAGATGAGCTTCCCTGAGACGGTTTCTGACAGTTTGTGCAGAAATTCTTTGGTTATGCAAACTGATTGTTTCAGCAGCTGTCCGAGTGGCTGGTCTCAGACGATCTTGGAGGTGAACATGCTGGATGTGGAGGTCCTGGGCTGGTGTGGTTACACGTGGTCTGCGGTTGTGAGGCTGGTTGGATGTACTGCCAAATTCTCTGAAACGCCTTTGGAGACGGCTTATGGTAGAGAAATGAACATTCAATACACGAGCAACAGCTCTGGTTGACATTCCTGCTGTCAGCATGCCAATTGCATGCTCCTTCAAATCTTGCGACATCTGTGGCATTGTGCTGTGTGATAAAACTGCACCTTTCAGAGTGGCCTTTTATTGTGGGCAATCTAAGGCACACCTGTGCACTAATCATGGTGTCTAATCAGCATCTTGATATGGCACACCTGTGAGGTGGGATGGATTATCTCAGCAAAGGAGAAGTGCTCACTATCACAGATTTAGACTGGTTTGTGAACAATATTTGAGGGAAATGGTGATATTGTGTATGTGGAAAAAGTTTTAGATCTTTGAGTTCATCTCATACAAAATGGGAGCAAAACCAAAAGTGTTGCGTTTATATTTTTGTTAAGTGTATAAGCTTTAGCAAAAAGGAAAGTTTTAAGCCTAATCTTAAAAGTAGAGAGGGTGTCTGTCTCCCTGATCCGAACTGATTCCACAGGAGAGGAGCCTGAAAGCTGAAGGCTCTGCCTCCCATTCTACTCTTAAAAACCCTAGGAACTACAAGTAAGCCTGCAGTCTGAGAGCGAAGCGCTCTATTGGGGTGATATGGTACTATGAGGTCCCTAAGATAAGATGGGACCTGATTATTCAAAACCTTATAAGTAAGAAGAAGAATTTTAAATTCTATTTTAGAATTAACAGGAAGCCAATGAAGAGAGGCCAATATGGGTGAGATATGCTCTCTCCTTCTAGTCCCCGTCAGTACTCTAGTTGCAGCATTTTGAATTAACTGAAGGCTTTTCAGGGAACTTTTAGGACAACCTGATAATAATGAATTACAATAGTCCAGCCTAGAGGAAATAAATGCATGAATTAGTTTTTCAGCATCACTCTGAGACAAGACCTTTCTAAGTTTAGAGATATTGCGTAAATGCAACAAAGCAGTCCTACATATTTGTTTAATATGTGCATTGAAGGACATATCCTGATCAAAAATGACTCCAAGATTTCTCACAGTATTACTAGAGGTCAGGGTAATCCCATCCAGAGTAAGGATGTGGTTAGACACCATGTTTCTAAGATTTGTGGGGCCAAGTACAATAACTTCAGTTTTATCTGAATTTAAAAGCAGGACATTAGAGGTCATTGATGTCTTTATGTCTGTAAGACATTCCTGCAGTTTAACTAATTGGTGTGTGTCCTCTGGCTTCATGGATAGATAAAGCTGGGTATCATCTGCGTAACAATGAAAATTTAAGCAATGCTTTCTAATAATACTGCCTAAGGGAAGCATGTATAAAGTGAATAAAATTGGTCCTAGCACAGAACCTTGTGGAACTCCATAATTAACCTTGAAGAAGACTCCCCATTTACATGAACAAATTGTAATCTATTAGATAACTATGATTCAAACCACCGCAGCGCAGTGCCTTTAATACCTATGGCATGCTCTAATCTCTGTAATAAAATTTTATGGTCAACAGTATCAAAAGCAGCACTGAGGTCTAACAGGACAAGCACAGAGATGAGAAGACAGTTACAGTAGAAGACAGTAGAAGACAGTTACTTTTCCATTGGATGAGACTGGTGCTGGTTCGTGCTCCGACATTTTCCTTGACTTCCATCTCCAGTTCCTTGCATACTTTCCAGTGGAGATATTGACAGATCTTGTTGTGTCGGGATGCATAATCTCTGTCTGCCATAAGGATCTGACATGCTGATGTTAGATGGTTTACACTCTCAACTGTTATGTGGGCCGCTGAAGAGGAGGTATTGCTGGCCCACCACCACCAGAGGGTGCCCTGCTTGGAGTGCGGGCTCCAAGCACGAGAGGGCGCCAGACCCAGAAGAAGTGACAGCTGTCATTCATCCTCTGCACCAGCTGTCACTCGTTCATCATCATCATCATCACCATAAAGGCCGGACTGCAACTCCACCTCCTCGCCGAGAAATCGACTACCGAAGAGGTAATTTTCTCTGCTGACTCATACGTTGAGTAATAATCTGAACTTCTGTTGCAGCCGTTTTCCTGGTGCTTTCCTTATCTGTGGGATTGCCGTTTGGTGTGACAGCGACGGCTTCGCCTCACACCCCACACCAGATAAGTGGATTAAACAGGAGCTGCACGAGTGTGTGATTGGAGGTGGAGGTGCTCCCTCCTAACTGTGTGCAGACTGTGGATTACTGAGTGTGCGGACTCACACTCATTCATCTTGTCTTTGCTTTCTGCCAGCAGTACCAGGGTCGACAGCCGAAGACAGAGGCCACCTGGGGACTCGGGACTTGGCGGCTCCGGTGTTCTTCAGACCGTTGGTGGTGGAAGCCGTGTGGGACGCGGCTTCTCTCTCGTCGGGGGTCTTCTATCTTCGAGCCTGCCCACACGTCACCTGGTGTTAATTGACTTTGCAAATTTTGTGTATTTAGTTGTGTATTGTCACAACATTAAATTGTTACTTTTTGGCTTATTCATTGTCCGTTCATTTGCGCCCCCTGTTGTGGGTCCGTGCTACGACACCTTCCCAACACTCAACAGCTGTATGACAGAATCATATACTTGTGTGTGTGTGTGTGTGTGTGTGTGTGTGTGTGTGTGTGTGTGTGTGTGTGTGTGTGTGTGTGTGTATACGTGTGTGCACAAGCGTGTGTGTGTGTATGTGTGGGCACAGCAGTACTTCATGAAGATGATCCTCATCATCGGATTACAGCACTGTAATCTCCGACTCTCCGACATCATACATGTGGTGACATTTAGGATCACATCATCATCTCACACACACACACACACACACACACACACACACACACACACACACACACACACACACACACACACACACACACACACACACACACACACACACACACACACACACACACAAAGAGAGAGAGAGATGATAAAAAGGCCTTTTCATTTTTTCATTTCTTATACATTTTAACTGATGTACAATAAATAGCACTTCACATATCAATGATTCCCATCCGATCTGTCATCTTTATTTCACTGATGTTCTCAGGTCAACATGGACTAAAATCTCTGAGGAATGTTTTCAGCACCTAATTGAATCAATGGCACCAAGAGTTAAGACCCTTAAAACAGTTCTATAGGTCAAATAAGTCCAACCCAGTAGCAGTAAGGTGAAGTGGCAGGTGAGTAGGTCACACACTGCCCTGATGTTTTTATCCCAAACGACCTGAAACCATTCAGCTTCACTCACTATCATACCTGATCTGCTCTGAGAGCAATTTGTGTATCTGCTTCTTGCTCAAGGAGACTTCGGCACATCAAACCAAGATCAAACCAAGGACCCTTTGCTCAACGAAAGAACAAACAGACAGAAAAACATAATCTGCTGTTCAACGTATACCACGTTGCAACATATATAGGAAAAAGAAAAAAACACCACCACCACCAAAAAACAGCCATTCATTAATAATAAAAATAACAATAACAACAATAAGAATAATAATTGTTATTATTCTCATTGTTATTGTGATTATTATTATTTAAATAGGCACTAAACAAAAAGAAGCTCCACTAATTAAAGAATAAATGGCAAGAATAAAATGTACACTGAAACAAGTGTAATAGCGTCTGATGCAGATGGAAAAGCGCTATATATAAATGCAGTCCATTTACCATTTATCTATTGATTAATTTATTTTTTCCAAACACACATAAGGTTGTGGGTTCAGTTCCCCCTGGGGGCCTTTCTCTGTATTGTCTGCGTGTTCTCGTGTGGTCATCGTTTTCCTCTCGCCCTCAGTTCATGCACATTTCCTTTTTGCTGCTTCCTCTGACCTTGACCAAAACATTGTGTGCAGATGTGCATTTGGACCGCAGGCTGCGCCGTGGCTGCACACTGCCCCTAGTGGTCAGACTGTGTGTAACGTGACCAGCACAGAGGATAAAGTTCCTGCAGAAAGTATCAACCAGTCTTACGTCTGAATTTCTCTCAGGTGCTGATTTCCACAAAAAGCATGTGATCATTTTGAGTCAGGGCAGTGCACATGTGCAGGATCACAGGTTTAGTGTGAGACAGGGAGGATTACTTTGTGTCGCTGCTGACTGCAGAGAAAATCCACACAGGTTTAATAAGAAACGGCCAACTAAAGGTGCTGTAGGCCCAAATCACACTGAAACTACAGCCTCTGTGATGGGAATCACCATTGACCAGGCGTTGAGACGTCTTCAGACAGGCCAGGTGCAGGGGCAAAGACAGGAAGACACCTAGATCTCCACCAAGGCTACATACGGCTTAAAAAATCTTCTGGATCCTGGATCCAAAATATGATCTGGACCAATTTCAAAATAAAAATCCCTCATTTTTGAGGACATTATCCATCTGCTCACCAAATTTCATCAACAACCTCCCACAGATTTTTGAGTTAAATGTAGCTATGTGCCAAACATTCTTCTGGACCTCAGTTCTAGAATATATGGTAGATCAGCTTCAAAACTGAATCACTTATTTCCAACAACATTATCAATCTCCTCACCAATATGTATTAAAATGAGTTAATTGCTTTTTGAGTTATCCTGCTAAAGAAGAAAAAAGTCAAGCCACCAAGACATCATGAAAATTCTGAAGGAATGGTGACCTTCAGTGGTTGTGATTTGAGTGACTGTATACGACTTCTGTCTGTTGTTTCACCAATCTCAGCATTCTGTGGCTTCCAACAAGGTCGAAACACAGTGTCTCTAATCACAGGCACAGAAGCCTATAAGTCTTTGAGAATGGTCTATGTGTCTTGATGGTTTCCCGCACTTTTCTTCTTTATGCACAGGAGTGCAGTTTTTCTGTGCAGTCACAAGCACAGAAGCCCGTAAGCCCTTGAGAATGGTCGATGTGTCTTGGTGGTTTCCCTCACTTTTCTTCTTTATGCACAGAAGGAGTGCAGTTTCTCTGTGCAGTCACACGCACAGAAGCCTGTAAGTCTTTGAGAATAGTCAATGTGTCTTGGTGGTTTCCCTCACTTTTCTTCTTTATGCACAGAAGGAGTGTTGTTTCTCTGTACAGTCACAGGCACAGAAGCCTGTAAGTCCTTGAGAATAGTCAGTGTGTCTTGGTGGTTTCCCTCACTTTTCTTCTTTATGCACAGAAGGAGTGCTGTTTCTCTGTACAATCACAGGCACAGAAGCCTGTAAGTCCTTGAGAATAGTCAATGTGTCTTGGTGGTTTCCCTCACTTTTCTTCTTTATGCACAGAAGGAGTGCTGTTTCTCTGTACAGTCACAGGCACAGAAGCCTGTAAGGCCATCAGAGCTGCTTGGGGGTCTTGGTGTCTTCATCACCTGTGTTCCTGACTTGTTTAAACAAAATTGCCTGTAGGATTTGCATAGAAAATAAGCCTCATAGTTTGTCCAATTACTTTTGGTCTCCAAAAATGGAAATTAGCGAGTGTGTATGAACATGGTTGTAATTCTGCATTAAATAATTATTAAAAATACAAATAAGTCATTCGACGTGTCCAACCGTTTGAGGCGCAGGATAATATAGAAAAAGAGTCGAAAACGAAAAACAAAATATTCAATATTTTTCAGAAAAAAAACAACACAACATAACCAGGCTCCTCCCTCTCCGCCCTGTGGCTCGACGTCATGACGTGTGCTGTCTGAGCCAATGAGAGCACCAGAGGGCGTGTCTTGCTCTGGCGCCCGGTAAAAGGGATTTGACAGTTTGGGTCTCGCGCTCAGCTCGCGGACGTCGGGACGGAGACGATGGCGGCGGCGGCGGCGGCCGCCTGCGGACCCCGCAGGATCCGGGACAACTCCCGCCGGAGACAAGCCGCACTTTTATTCCTCAGTAACATCTCGCTGGACGGACGGCCCGTCTCCGGATCGGGGGCGCCGGCTCCGGATCCCGGGACTTGTCCTAGCGAAGGAATCTGCTCTCCGACGCCGCGGACTGGACTCCTGAACGTGCCGCCGATCCTCGTCCTGCCGTCGGACGCCGAGGTGCTGCTGGAGAGCCGCCGAGGCTCGTCGCCCTCCACGGGGATCAGTCAGCGGCTGTCTGCGTCCCCGTCCAGCAGCAGCCTGCTGCCGGGACCGGGACCGCGCAAGTCCTCCACGCTGCTGTCGGTCCAGAGTTGCAGCTCCGTCACCTCAGAGCTCAGACACAGGTGAGGGGGGCGGGCACAAAACAAACAAACAAACAAATACTATCTATCTATCTATCTATCTATCTATCTATCTATCTATCTATCTATCTGTCTGTCTGTCTGTCTGTCTGTCTGTCTGTCTGTCTGTCTGTCTGTCTGTCTGTCATTTCGTGAAGATTGCCATCTGAGTCTGTGTAAACAAGGTACTACTAATTTATAGCTGGTGACAACAGTTAAATTAACTACATTTTTTAGTACTTTTCCATCTGAATCAGAAGCTCAGAGTCCAGTCTGACTTTGGTCTGTTCAGTCAAAACTGGTTTATCTAGAATTCTGCCAGTGTAAACATGGCTAACACCAATTTATAACTGTTTTATAACCATTTAAAACCAACTATTACCAGGTTTATAATCTAAAGTGGCTGAAAACAGAATTTTTATGTACGTTCTTTAAATGCAGTTTTATATGATTAATTTTATTTTGTAATGCAAAAAGTTCTTTCACAAGTTTAAATATAATGCAATGCTAAACTACCCTCAGTCATATGAGCGCTGTCTTCTTCATATGTATTAAATACACATGTATACATATGTATATAAAATTATACATATGCCCATGATAACTAATACAAAATCTAAATTAATCACTGAACTAAAATTTCAAAACACAAACATGCAAACAGCAGTGCACCATGCACAACCCTCCCCCCAAAACCAAAATCGATAAACCTAATTCATCACATCATAACAAGTAATTAGATGATTTTTGTAGCGCCTTTTAAAGCCAACCAAGTTACAGTGATTTTATGTTATCCAGGCACAAATTTCAAATAGTAACACCTTTAACAGAAACACAAGGACTTTACAGTAGTTCAGATCTTTGATTTTTTTTTTAAATAATAATGTTCCTCGCAAATTAAAACTGGAGTCCCTCATTTTGAACAGGTCCTGGAAAATGTTTTGTTAAAAGTTTTTTTTTTTTACTTTAAACATAATTTGTATTATGCTATAATCAATCAGGTCCAAAAATTTTAAAATGTGTAAACAGAAAAATAGTGGATTTGTTGGCTCACGATATGGTTTATTACTAATAATTCTTATGACTTTCTTTTGTAGTAAAAACATTGAACTTGTATTTGTTTTGTAGGTGGTTCCCAAAACTTCAATACAATAGGTCATATACAGAACAAGTAATGAATGATATAAGGTAACTAATGAGTGTTGGGGAGGAAGTCTTGCACTTTATACAAAATGGCAATGGCTTTTGACATTTTTGATTTCACATAATTTATGTATTTTCCAACTCAATTTATCGTCAATGAAAACCCCAAGAAATTTACTTTTGTTTACAAGTTCATTTTCAGTATCGTGTACTAGTAAATTTCTACATAATTTCCTGGGTTTATTTCAAAATACGATACACTTTGTTTTACCAAAATGAAGCGATCATTTTTTTGTCTTGTAAATGACTCCAGAGGTGTTATCAGGTTATAAAAACAGCATTTTCTGATTTAGAAGTGTTTATTTCTTGCTTGCTTTTACATAATATATGACAAAGAGGTTATATTTACACACAATCAAAAGGGTTTCAGCTAGCTAGACCAGCCTGTGATGTCACCACACTAACATCTGCGAAATATCTTGTATCTTGAGGTGTTATTAGGTTCCAAAAACAGCATTTTCACTTTTAGAAGTGTTTATTGCTAGCTTTTACAGAATACTTGTATATCAATCAATCAATCAATTTTTTTATATAGCGCCAAATCACAACAAACAGTTGCCCCAAGGCGCTTTATATTGTAAGGCAAGGCCATACAATAATTATGTAAAACCCCAACGGTCAAAATGACCCCCTGTGAGCAAGCACTTGGCTACAGTGGGAAGGAAAAACTCCCTTTTAACAGGAAGAAACCTCCAGCAGAACCAGGCTCAGGGAGGGGCAGTCTTCTGCTGGGACTGGTTGGGGCTGAGTGAGAGAACCAGGAAAAAGACATGCTGTGGAGGGGAGCAGAGATCGATCACTAATGATTAAATGCAGAGTGGTGCATACAGAGCAAAAAGAGAAAGAAACAGTGCATCATGGGAACCCCCCAGCAGTCTACGTCTATAGCAGCATAACTAAGGGATGGTTCAGGGTCACCTGATCCAGCCCTAACTATAAGCTTTAGCAAAAAGGAAAGTTTTAAGCCTAATCTTAAAAGTAGAGAGGGTGTCTGTCTCCCTGATCTGAATTGGGAGCTGGTTCCACAGGAGAGGAGCCTGAAAGCTGAAGGCTCTGCCTCCCATTCTACTCTTACAAACCCTAGGAACTACAAGTAAGCCTGCAGTCTGAGAGCGAAGCGCTGTATTGGGGTGATATGGTACTACGAGGTCCCTAAGATAAGATGGGACCTGATTATTCAAAACCTTATAAGTAAGCTCTCTCCTTCTAGTCCCCATCAGTACTCTAGCTGCAGCATTTTGAATTAACTGAAGGCTTTTTAGGGAACTTTTAGGACGACCTGATAATAATGAATTACAATAGTCCAGCCTAGAGGAAATAAATGCATGAATTAGTTTTTCAGCATCACTCTGAGACAAGACCTTTCTAATTTTAGAGATATTGCGTAAATGCAAAAAAGCAGTCCTACATATTTAATATGCGCTTTGAATGACATATCCTGATCAAAAATGACTCCAAGATTTCTCACAGTATTACTAGAGGTCAGGGTAATGCCATCCAGAGTAAGGATCTGGTTAGACACCATGTTTCTAAGATTTGTGGGGCCAAGTACAATAACTTCAGTTTTATCTGAGTTTAAAAGCAGGAAATTAGAGGTCATCCATGTCTTTATGTCTGTAAGACAATCCTGCAGTTTAGCTAATTGGTGTGTGTCCTCTGGCTTCATGGATAGATAAAGCTGGGTATCATCTGCGTAACAATGAAAATTTAAGCAATACCGTCTAATAATACTGCCTAAGGGAAGCATGTATAAAGTGAATAAAACTGGTCCTAGCACAGAACCTTGTGGAATTCCATAATTAACTTTAGTCTGTGAAGAAGATTCCCCATTTACATGAACAAATTGTAATCTATTAGACAAATATGATTCAAACCACCGCAGCGCAGTGCCTTTAGTACCTATGGCATGCTCTAATCTCTGTAATAAAATTTTATGGTCAACAGTATCAAAAGCAGCACTGAGGTCTAACAGAACAAGCACAGAGATGAGTCCACTGTCCGAGGCCATAAGAAGATCATTTGTAACCTTCACTAATGCTGTTTCTGTACTATGATGAATTCTAAAACCTGACTGAAACTCTTCAAATAGACCATTCCTCTGCAGATGATCAGTTAGCTGTTTTACAACTACCCTTTCAAGAATTTTTGAGAGAAAAGGAAGGTTGGAGATTGGCCTATAATTAGCTAAGATAGCTGGGTCAAGTGATGGCTTTTTAAGTAATGGTTTAATTACTGCCACCTTAAAAGCCTGTGGTACATAGCCAACTAACAAAGATAGATTGATCATATTTAAGATCGAAGCATTAAATAATGGTAGGGCTTCCTTGAGCAGCCTGGTAGGAATGGGGTCTAATAAACATGTTGATGGTTTGGATGAAGTAACTAATGAAAATAACTCAGACAGAACAATCGGAGAGAAAGAGTCTAACCAAATACCGGCATCACTGAAAGCAGCCAAAGATAACGATACGTCTTTGGGATGGTTATGAGTAATTTTTTCTCTAATAGTTAAAATTTTGTTAGCAAAGAAAGTCATGAAGTCATTACTAGTTAAAGTTCATTCATTCAGTTGTTTAATTTTGTAGAAAAAAAGCAGATCACAGACATGATACAAAACTAAAGTCATTTCAAATGACAACTTTCTGGCTTTAAGAAACACTATAAGAAATCAGGAAAAAAAAATTGTGGCAGTCAGTAACGGTTACTTTTTTAGACCAAGCAGAGGGAAAAAAAATATGGAATCACTCAATTCTGAGGAAAAAAATATGGAATCATGAAAAACAAAAGAACGCTCCAACACATCACTAGTATTTTGTTGCACCACCTCTGGCTTTTATAACAGCTTGCAGTCTCTGAGGCATGGACTTAATGAGTGACAAACAGTACTCTTCATCAGTCTGGCTCCAACTTTCTCTGATTGCTGTTGCCAGATCAGCTTTGCAGGTTGGAGCCTTGTCATGGACCATTTTCTTCAACTTACACCAAAGATTTTCAATTGGATTAAGATCCGGACTATTTGCAGGCCATGACATTGACCCTATGTGTCTTTTTGCAAGGAATGTTTTACAGTTTTTGCTCTGTGGCAAGATGCATTGTCATCTTGAAAAATGATTTCATCATCCCCAAACATCCTTTCAATTGATGGGATAAGAAAAGTGTCCAAAATATCAACGTAAACTTGTGCATTTATTGATGATGTAATGACAGCCATCTCCCCAGTGCCTTTACCTGACATGCAGCCCCATATCATCAATGACTGTGGAAATTTACATGTTCTCTTCAGGCAGTCATCTTTATAAATCTCATTGGAACGGCACCAAACAAAAGTTCCAGCATCATCACCTTGCCCAATGCAGATCCGAGATTCATCACTGAATATGACTTTCATCCAGTCATCCACAGTCCACGATTGCTTTTCCTTAGCCCATTGTAACCTTGTTTTCTTCTGTTTAGGTGTTAATGATGGCTTTCGTTTAGCTTTTCTGTATGTAAATCCCATTTCCTTTAGGCGGTTTCTTACAGTTCGGTCACAGATGTTGACTCCAGTTTCCTCCCATTCGTTCCTCATTTGTTTTGTTGTACATTTTTCGATTTTTGAGACATATTGCTTTAAGTTTTCTGTCTTGACGCTTTGATGTCTTCCTTGGTCTACCAGTATGTTTGCCTTTAACAACCTTCCCATGTTGTTTGTATTTGGTCCAGAGTTTAGACACAGCTGACTGTGAACAACCAACATCTTTTGCAACATTGCGTGATGATTTACCCTCTTTTAAGAGTTTGATAATCCTCTCCTTTGTTTCAATTGACATCTCTCCTGTTGGAGCTATGATTCATGTCAGTCCACTTGGTGCAACAGCTCTCCAAGGTGTGATCACTCCTTTTTAGATGCAGACTAACGAGCAGATCAGATTTGATGCAGCTTTTAGTTTTGGGGATGAAAATTTACAGGGTGATTCCATAATTTATTCCTCAGAATTGAGTGAGTCCATATTTTTTTCCTCTGCTTGGTCTAAAAAAGTAACCGTTACTGACTGCCACAATCTTTTTTTCTTGATTTCTTATAGTGTTTCTTAAAGCCAGAAAGTTGCCATTTGAAATTACTTTAGTTTTGTGTCATGTCTGTGATCTGCTTTTTTTCTACAAAATTAAACAACTGAATGAACATCCTCCGAGGCCGGTGATTCCATAATTATTGCCAGGGGTTGTATAGCGCCAAATCACAACAGAGTTGCCTGAAGGCGCTTCACACAAGTAAGGTCTAACCTTACTAACCCCCTGAGCAGCAGTAGTAAGAAATAAAACTCCCTCTGAGGAAGAAACCTCAAGCAGACCAGACTCAAAGGGGTGACCCTCTGCTTGGGCCATGCGACAGACACAAATTACAAAACAATTCAGAAAACAAATATACAGGAAATGCTGTTGGTGCACAGGACAGAATCAGGCATCAGAAAGACAAGAAATACAGTATAATTTATCAGCATTAAACAACAAGAAAAACAGGAAATACTAAGGTGATTGCCAGCCACTAGCCCCAAGCGTCACTAAAAGACCCAGAATTTAGGTAAAGTTGATTCCGCAGCACGCTCCATTTTCTAATAAAATGAATCAAAAGAGTAAAAAGTGTAGAACTATACTATGCCAGTATGCTAGCCATACGAAAGGGAAAATAAGTGCGTCTTAAGTCTGGACTTAAAAGTCTCCACAGAATCTGACTGTTTTATTGATGCAGGGAGATCATTCCACAGAACAGGGGCATGATAAGAGAAAGCTCTATGACCTGCAGACATCTTATTCATCCTAGGGACACAAAGTAGTCCTGCACCCTGAGAACGCAAAGCCTGGGCCAGTACGTAAGGTTTAATTAGGTCAGCTAGGTAGGGAGGTGCCAGTCCATGAACAATTTTATAGATTAGTAGCAGAACCTTAAAATCTGATCTCACTGGGACAGGAAGCCAGTGAAGGAATGTTAAAATGGGTGTAATGTGGTTGAACTTTCTGCTTTGTGTCAAAACTCTGGCTGCAGCATTTTGAATCAATTGTAGAGGCATAATGGCTGGACTGCGGTAAACCAGAAAATAGAACATTGCAGTAGTCCAATCTAGAAGAGATGAACACATGGATCAGGGTGTCAGCATCAGCCATAGACAGGATGGGATGAATCTTCGCTATATTTCGCAGGTGGAAGAAAGCAGTCCTCGTAATATTTCTAATGTGGAGGTCAAAGGACAATGTAGGATCAAAAATTACCCCAAGGTTCCTCACTTTGTCAGTGTGATGTACGACACACGAGCCGAGGCTCAGCGTTAACTGGTCAAATTGATGGCGATGTCTCACTGGACCAAGAACCATCATTTCAGTCTTATCAGAGTTTAAAACTAGGAAGTTTCTAGACATCCAACTTCTCACTGATGCAAGGCAATCTTCTCTTTTTTAAACCAACACGATCATGAGATATGTGAGACTTTCTCTGAAATGAAACGTTCTGAAGTCAGAAGTTCAGTTTGATCTCGGCTGTTTTTTTAGACTTTTGCATTCTTAAAGCAGGAAGTCAGCAGCAGACGTTTTAAAATTTGAAGCCATATGGAGAGGCTGGTGGCTCTTGCAGAGGGGAAGTGAAGCTGTGGAAGGTTTGAAACCACAAACGGAAACCATCGAGCCAAACCGTTTTCTGCGGTATGGTCACATGGATCATTAAGAGGTGTTTTTAATTTTTTTCCTTTTAGAATAACAGAAAAGTTAAATGTGAAAGTTGTAAAAGTGTTTTCTGATCAGGAGCGCAGTCGTATTTGACACCTGCTTCGTCTGCGAGCTGATGGATGAGCTTCACCACTATGTTGGCAGAGTATCAAACCCAGAATGTTCGACCCACTGTGATTAACACCTCTTAACCTATTTACACTTCACAGCATGCTGGGAAACGACAGCAGCGGTCGCTGTGCGGTGCTGCACGTACCAGCTGTACCTCTCTGGTTGACTGACTGAGTTGAAGGTGTCCACAGACACCCTGCATATGATTTTAAATTGACTGCGTGTGACTTCCCTCTGCTGTAAAAACATTCACCCAGTTTCAAATGTGTGAGAAGATTTTATTTCAAAAATACACTTTCAGGTTTTGACATCAAGCGTTTTGATTTTTTTACTTTTAGAAAAAAATAAAACTGGTGGGTAAAATGAGGAGGTAAAGCCAAGTTTGAGTTCCAGTGTTCTGGAACTCAAATTCTGTTAAATTTGAAGGAAAATCAGTCAACTAATATGAGTCTATTATTTTGTACAGATTTTTTTTTTTTTTTTTATTTATAAATAATGCACAAAGACTCAAATGTTTAATAATGTTGAACATTTACCTTGGCTATGATCATCTGTTCAGTGACCACAAGAAGCACTTTAATCATGTTTTGTGCCTCATACAATAACATTAATAAACTCATTAGCTTCTGCTCATTAATGCAGTGTTTGTGTTGTAAATAAAGAAATTTGCTGAATAAATTAGTTTTGCTTCTTGGTGCATGAAGCGGTAGGACCACATTTAAAAAAAATAAATGCAATTTAGGCTACAGATTGTGGGACGTGCATACTCCAGTATGTTTCTTCCTGCTCATGACATTTTCTTTTTTTTTTTGACAGATATGACTAATACATCGATCCAACTTATAGTCCAGTAAATTGTTCCTTTCTGTTACACAGAAATTATGCCTTTATTTTATTTCTCTTGAATTTCTTTTTAATAGAATGCAATAGACCCCAAACCCAGTGTAGTTGCATCCTAAACATTACTGGCATTGTATCTGAGGGATCTCTTCAAGATGGTGATTGTTCCCTTAATTGCTGATAACTGTACCTCATGTGCACTTGGGTGGCCAGGAATTACCTCAAGGTATTTCTTCAGGTTCTTCTTCATAAGCCCTGTTGCCCACACCACAGCTGGTATTATATCTGTTTCCTTCAATGACCATGTTGTTCGCAGGTCATTTTTAAGGTCTTGTGATATCATGATTTTCTCCCCAAATATCTATCTATATATCTCTAGGGGTGGTGGCCAAGTTCCTAGAGCAGTTGGTCTGGGTCGGCTGATACCTGTTGTTGTTGTTGCTGTTGTTGGTGGTGGTGGTGTTGAAGTGGACCAGGACTTTATCTGGCTTAACTGCAGGTGGTTTGTGAATTTAGGTGGAGTCTGTAACTGCTCAACCCAGAATATATCTTGAGCCTCCCTGACTGGGTGAAGAGAGGTGGCTCCTGATCTGCGTGCTGTGAAGGCAATCCAGGACCAGCCTCTGTAAATCCAGAAAACCTAGGTTGCACTTTGGGACTAGATGGATCCATGGTGATCTGTTGCTGCTGGATCTGATCCAGCAGCACTTGGCCACCACTCAGTGCAGAAGGTTCCCGGTTCAAACCCCACCCCTGCAACATTTCTCCATGCAGTGTGGAGTTGCATCAGGAAGGGCATCCGGTGTAAAACTTGTGCCAATTCAACATGCAGATCCACCTTGGATTTGCTGTGGCAGCCCCGAGTGTGAACAAGGGAACAGCTGAAGGGACTATCTATCTATATCGCTATCTATCTGTCTGTCTATCTATCTGTCTGTCTATTTGTTATTGAATATTAATGTGCTCGCTGTAGTTTGCATGCATTTTGATGGGATGTACCATTTAAGCCAACCTGTAAAAAAAAGTAAATTTATGAAATTAATCAGCTCCATAGAACAATTTATGATGCATTTATCTAAATGTCAATGTTAAATGAATAACAAAATGCTTAATATTTGTAGCTGACAACCTTAGTTCTTGTGGCAGAGTAGCATTAACAGGGCTAGGCGTGTTATCGTGAGATTAGCTATGTTTGCTAGCTCATAAACTCATCTTTCCATTTGAAGGGAAATCATATAATTTGATATAAAAATATAGCCAGCAACACTCAAGTGTCCTTCTTAATAAAAGTTTTAATGACTTACGGCAAGACGACAGGATCAGGAGCACAGACGCGTTTCGACACACTGATGAAGACCTAGTCGAAACGCGTCTGTGCTCCTGATCCTGTCGTCTTGCCGTGAGTCATTAAAACTTTTATTAAGAAGGACACTTGAGTGTTGCTGGCTATATTTTTATATTGACTTAGTTTTTGAGCCCTGCACCTCCACTCCTGGTCCCTGTGAGTGCTCGTTTTTTTCTCTGCTTTAAATCATATAATTTGGCAAAATACTATTTATCTATGAATCAAAATTAGTACATTTACCTGTTATGTGACATAATATTAATGTACCTACCAAAGATGTAACTGAAATTTGCTGAAAATGAATGAAATCTCAAAGGTCCCAAAACGCCAAAGTTTTTGGTTGTCTTCTAGTCAAGGGTCCAGAGACTGTATACTTTGGGGTGGGGCTAACTCAACAATGGAAAATGTGATTTCTATGCAATAAAAAAAAAATGTCATAGAAGTAACAAACCATTTGATTAAATGAAGTAATGGATGGGACAATATATATTTTCCTTTTTTGTAAATTGACATCAAAATTGAAAGTGGGCTTAAAGGGTGCATGGGCGTAATGGGTATACTTACCCTAATGTTCTTTATTATCTTTTCTTAATATGAAACATTTGCACAAAATTTCTTCCAAGAGGCTACAAGAGCACAAGCACCAGCAGTTTATGAGTATACAACTGTATGTGGTTTCGGCTTAGTTCATTGGAGGAGTGTTCCATGTTGTTATGAGATGATATATACAACAGCATTGTCCGTTGTTGATTTGTGGATTAGTAGTGCAGAGAAAATAATTTGACAGCTTTAAACTCCAAATTAGCACAAGTCTGAGTTGGCTCATGTAGCCTCCCGCTGTTGTCCGAATGGCTTTTCATCCTGTCCCAGACAGTTGGACAAGTGTAAATACTAAAGCTGGCTTTGTGCAGAGAGCTATAAAAGGGAGCATTAGCATGTGCTGGATTATCTTAGCTACTTTCATTTCAGACATCTAAAATGTAGTTTTCTAACAAATATGGATGCAACATCTGAAGGTTGACATTTTTGTGCAATATTTTCCTGTGGCGCGAACAGGAAGCTACTCTGTTTAGTGTGTAATAGTGGAAACGTCAGCGCATTATAAGATAACATCAGTTTTACATGCAGTTAGCAGTTACTTCCCCATACATGATGAAGATCAACGTTCAGTAAAGAATTTTTGATGAAGTATGTGAGTCAGCTCAACATTAAGAGGCACATGATAAAATTTACAAACATTTTAAACTGATGAGCACCCGTAAGGACAGATTATCTCTAGTTGACAAAAAGATCACTGTGGAGCTGATTTGTGACATCACTGTGAACAAACCCACAACTTCTCAAAAATTTCTGACATTTTCGTTTTTGTTTTTGTTTTTGTTCCAGTTGAGTGAATTCCATGCAATATGTGAAGGTGAAGTAGAGCTCGACAAATTAGGTTTTTCCTGAGTGCCAATACTGATTTTAGGCAGTAAAAACTTTACGATGCAGAAATATCTGCCATTATAAAAAAGTATTTATTTCTCACTAACTTTTACAAAATATAAGAGAACTAAAGACATTCATCATGAAATGCCCCGTGCGCAGTATTATTTTCCATGCAAAGTGCAGTAATATGTACTTGTATGGGGTGGGTATTTGGTTGAAGCCTTATGTGTTTGATGTAAACTGGGATATACAATGAAAAAAATGGAGATTGGCATAATATTTATTTAGAGGATGTGACAAACAGTGACCATAAAAAGTCGGTCACGGTCACCAGCCTTCAAAACAAATGCAATTACTGGTGACCTTGAAAAGTAGGTCAAGGTGACTGGCCTTTGAACACATGCAAAGTACTTCTCCAAAGCATGTACCCACCAAATATGAAGTTTCTGCAAGCAATAGGTGCGGAGCTATGTTGTGACGAAGGATTTGACAGTTGTGACCATTGGTGACCTTGAAAAGCAGGTCAAGGTCACTGGCTTTCAAACCCATGTGAAGTACTCCTCCAAGGCATGTACCCACCAAATATGAAGTTTTTGCGAGCAATAGGTGCTGAGCTACGTTGCAGCGAATGAATTTGCGGCCAGGCAGACGGACAGACGAACTGACGGAAGGACGGATGGACAGACAACCCGAATGCTATATGCACTGCACGGGGCATAAAAGAATGCCAAACATATTGACCTGAGTGTATTGAACCATCTTGGATAACTATTTTCAGGCAACCAACCAATAAGCCATGATTCAGAGGGCTGCAGTTTGATTACAAAATGATTATCGATGCATCTTGATGCATCTGTTTTAAACAACGCACAGGTGTGCTCAAACAATATGCACCACTAAGAAAATAGCTGTTGAGGTGATTTTAGGTGATCAGCTATAAATGACAGCTTTGAAGCTCAGCAAATAAGCTACATAGACTTTTTCTTAGCTCTTTATGAAACAGCAGAATGAGTCTGCTTTCAGTGAGCGTGATGGAGGATTTCTTTAGCGGTGCAAACAAGCGCTCCGTCATATAACTGTTTGGTTTGGTTTTGGAGTTTGAAGTGAAAAACCGGGTTCAGATGGAGCCAGAACTTGTCACTACATGCTTCATGTTCTGTGGTTTGTCACAAAAAGTCCAAAAACAGGTGTTTTTTTTTGTTGTTGTTTGTTTGTTTCATTATGACACCCAGCACATGCAGCTGCTGTGTACTGTAACAAAGTGGCTGTAAGTGGGTCCTGTAATAATGTGGCTGTAATGATGTGGTGTAATGACGTGGCTGTAACAAAGTAGCTATAATGATGTGGTTGTAGTGACATGGCTTTAACAATGTGGTTGTAACAATGTGGCTGTAATGATATGGCTATGACGACAAGGCTGTAATGACATAGCTATAATAACGTGGCTGTAACAGTGTAGCTATAACGATGTGGCTGTAATGATGTCGCTATAATGTCGTGGCTGTAATGATGTGGCTATGACGACATGGCTGTAACGACATAGCTATACTAACGTGGCTTTAACAACACTGCTGTAATGATGTGGCTATGATGACATGGCTGTAACGACATGGCTGTAATGATGTGGCTATGATGACATGGCTGTAACGACATGCTATAATGATGTGGCTGTAACTACATGGCTGTAATGACGTAGCTATAACAATGTGGCTGTAACGACGTACTGAGGGGTGATGGGGTCCCAGCCATACTCAGCAGCACTGTAAACAATGCTGTTGGAGCGTCTGCTGCTGTGCAAACTATGTAATGACACCGTTTCCAACAGCAAAAGTTTTTTCTGCATTGTATATTTGATAAAAATTTTCATATCAGTAAAAAACAAAACAAAAAAAAAACAAAAACACAGATACAGTGTGGTACGAAAGGATCACGGTGGCCGATGTTATCGGCCAACAAAATTGGTCGGGCTCTACTCAGAAGACTTTGAGTCGCTGAAACAACTGACGCTTCCAGAAGGGCATCAGGCTGTTCTGCATTCAGAACTTGACTCTCATTGAACACTACTTCCGGAACTGTACAGTGGTTTTGGACACCTCTAAAAGTCTTGGGTGGAGTATGTGTAGCAGTTATCTTCTTTTATGGTTGGACTCCACTCCCAGAAGTGTCTACAAACTCAAACTTCATATAACTGTTTTCTTATTTTTGTACTTTTTGATACTGCTTCCACAGCTACGTTGTAATTACAGCTATGCTGCCCCTACAGATGATACTGAAATCACAGCTTGCAGTTATAATTTTGTGCAGAATATGCACTGCCAATTAATTGCAAGTATATTCATGCTATTAGAGAACACATGTCCTGTGCTCTAAAGCAGCTCTAGCTGCTAAAAAGTAATTTAAATATTGGATAAAAAAATAAATCAAGTTTTGCACCAGATGCATCGCTGGTATTGAACTTGGGACCTTCTGGTTGGATGCTGTTCAGGGTGCCAGCTGGTTCTGCCGCTGTGCTTTGTAAAATGTGTGAAAATGAATGCAGCATTTTGGTTTCAGTCTATCTGCTGTTATGTTTCACTAGCTTCGTGTGCAGCACTCTAATGTTTAATGTGACATTTGCTGCTGCACCACGCCGGGTTTCCACCGAGGTCATTGAGCCTTTGGTAACGATAAAGTCAGAGTGTTTGGGGGGAATTTGGGCTCACAAATTACACAGATGTTCCATTTGCTGCTTGCAGGATCTGTTTGGATTTAAGAGCAGCCTTCTCGTCAGCTGCACACTTCCTGGTGTGACGGCATTGTCAGATGTGATCAGTCACGCTCTGTTTAGCCTCGCAGTGTGGAATGAGGATCAGGATGTGAAGTCTTCCCGGTCAGATAAACAGCCCGGCAGCCACTTCGTTAGCCCGCTGACTTAGCGCGTGTAAATTCCAGCTTTTGTTTGGACAGAGTGTGAAGTGCAGGGAGAAGGACGCTGGTTTGACCTGCATTCACACGGCTCCGTGTGTGCAGAGTGGCTGACTGAGGACCCTCAGAAATCAACATGAACAAGAAAGCAAGTGTGCAATCTGCGGGGTGCCTCAGCCTCCAGGAAAGAAGAAGGGAAATTATTCAACTAAACAAACTGTGTTGATTAAAAAAAACTATTCTCTCTACGTTTGGATGTTTTTTTATGTTGCTATTCAAGTCAAAATTTTAATTTTAAGCAATCTAACACACTAAATCCAATCTCCAACCTTCCTTTTCTCTCAAACATTCTTGAAAGGGTAGTTGTAAAACAGCTAACTGATCATCTGCAGAGGAATGGTCTATTTGAAGAGTTTCAGTCAGGTTTTAGAATTCATCATAGTACAGAAACATCATTAGTGAAGGTTACAAATTATCTTCTTATCGCCTCGGACAGTGGACTCATCTCTGTGCTTGTTCTGTTAGACCTCAGTGCTGCTTTTGATACTGTTGACCATAAAATTTTATTACAGAGATTAGAGCATGCCATAGGTATTAAAGGCACTGCGCTGCAGTGGTTTGAATCATATTTGTCTAATAGATTACAATTTGTTCATGTAAATGGGGAATCTTCTTCACAGACTAAAGTTAATTATGGAGTTCCACAAGGTTCTGTGCTAGGACCAATTTTATTCACTTTATACATGCTTCCCTTAGGCAGTATTATTAGACGGTATTGTTTAAATTTTCATTGTTACGCAGATGATACCCAGCTTTATCTATCCATGAAGCCAGAGGACACACACCAATTAGCTAAACTGCAGGATTGTCTTACAGACATAAAGACATGGATGACCTCTAATTTCCTGCTTTTAAACTCAGATAAAACTGAAGTTATTGTACTTGGCCCCACAAATCTTAGAAACATGGTGTCTAACCAGATCCTTACTCTGGATGGCATTACCCTGACCTCTAGTAATACTGTGAGAAATCTTGGAGTCATTTTTGATCAGGATATGTCATTCAAAGCGCATATTAAACAAATATGTAGGACTGCTTTTTTGCATTTACGCAATATCTCTAAAATTAGAAAGGTCTTGTCTCAGAGTGATGCTGAAAAACTAATTCATGCATTTATTTCCTCTAGGCTGGACTGTTGTAATTCATTATTATCAGGTTGTCCTAAAAGTTCCCTAAAAAGCCTTCAGTTAATTCAAAATGTTGCAGCTAGAGTACTAACGGGGACTAGAAGGAGAGAGCATATCTCACCCATATTGGCCTCTCTTCATTGCCTTCCTGTTAACTCTAGAATAGAATTTAAAATTCTTCTTCTTACTTATAAGGTTTTGAATAATCAGGTCCCATCTTATCTTAGGGACCTCGTAGTACCATATCACCCCAATAGAGCGCTTCGCTCTCAGACTGCAGGCTTACTTGTAGTTCCTAGGGTTTGTAAGAGTAGAATGGGAGGCAGAGCCTTCAGCTTTCAGGCTCCTCTCTTGTGGAACCAGCTCCCAATTCAGATCAGGGAGACAGACACCCTCTCTACTTTTAAGATTAGGCTTAAAACTTTCCTTTTTGCTAAAGCTTATAGTTAGGGCTGGATCAGATGACCCTGAACCATCCCTTAGTTATGCTGCTATAGACGTAGACTGCTGGGGGGTTCCCACAATGCACTGTTTCTTTCTCTTTTGCTCTGTATGCACCACTCTGCATTTAATCATTAGTGATCGATCTCTGCTCCCCTCCACAGCATGTCTTTTTCCTGGTTCTCTCCCTCAGCCCCAACCAGTCCCAGCAGAAGACTGCCCCTCCCTGAGCCTGGTTCTGCTGGAGGTTTCTTCCTGTTAAAAGGGAGTTTTTCCTTCCCACTGTAGCCAAGTGCTTGCTCACAGGGGGTCGTTTTGACCGTTGGGGTTTTACATAATTATTGTATGGCCTTGCCTTGCAGTATAAGGCGCCTTGGGGCAACTGTTTGTTGTGATTTGGCGCTATATAAAAAAAAAATGATTGATTGATTGACTAAAGAGCTTTTTACTAGTAAGTCCCTTCAGTTGCTCCCTTGTTTTCACTCTGGGTCGCCACAGCAGATCCATGGTGGATTTGCAGATTGATTTGGCGCTGTCAGGCATGGGCCGAGGCCGGGCACAAACAGGACTGGACACAAATGCAAGACCCACACTGCAGGCTTAGGAGTAAAAAAGGCTTTATCTGTAACACGAGCACAGGTTCGGTACGCTGGTGGTCAATCAGCCAAGCAGACAAAACTGGAAGGAGTACGCAGGAACGTGGTCCAAAAACAAGTAGATTTCTCACACAGCAAGGCAGGATACAGAGGCTGAGAGTAATGCGAGGTCAAAAACAAGGTGAGGTTGATACACGGGCAGACAAAAGAACAAGACTGTGGAAGGCTGGTAAGTGAATGAGGAAATTCAACAAAGTGGCAGTGAAGTGGCAAACACAAAGGACTTAAATAGAACCAGTGTGAAGCACCTTGATGCAACTTTGTTGTAATTTGGCGCTATATAAATGAAAATAAATTGAAATAAAAAATCAGTGGTAATTAAGGAACAACACAGGTGCTGGAGAACAATCTGGAAGGGGGGTGTGGCAAACAGAAGGGACTGGACACACCCACACCAAACCCTGAACACCAGACAAGAGAGCGCAGTAAGACAAAAGCAAAGTGAACATGACCCAGCTCAAAGATGAACCTACAACCTGTTGTGTGGCTGGGGGGGCCTGGCTGCTGGTTTGTTTGTCATTTGGTTTCCTCCCAGGTGGCGTGCATTTGGGACTGAGTGGCTGTGTTGCTGAGGCTGTTAGGACTTCACCCTGATCACCTGCGACTCGTCAGGACTCACAGCTGAGGTGCATCTGGAGGGATTGGAGTATGTTGGCATTTAAGACTGAAGTGCACAGTGTGCATTTGCCAGAGACTCGACCTTGTGACCAGACGGGTGAGATCGTCGTCTTGGGAGCCATCTCATCAGCAGCGGACGCTGAGAATGTCCAGGTTTGATGCACGGTCTGTGAAAGAGGAGAGGGTGAGGTCTCACGCTCGTCAGCACACTTCCTGAGGTACGTTGGATTTTGTGACTAACAGTTATACAGTCAGTAAATGTGGTGTCCCTCACACCTTATTGTATTGAGCTGTATGTTAGTCATGTATCAGCTTCCACTGCGGTGGTGATTTGTGAACGAGATGTTCCATGCCTGCAGGTTGGAAGCTGATCAGTAATCAAGCCAGGAAGTGTTTGCTGTTTGTACACCTTTAAGTGTTCTGTGTGTAGAGTGTGGACTCACATAATGGTTCCTTCTTTCACAGACTCGGTTGTTGCGGCCACCTGGGGGGTGTCGGCGGGGTCCTTGGGTCCGAAACAGCTTCTGGCTCCGGACCATTAGCGCTGCTGGGAGCGCACCACGCCAGACCGCACCTTTTATTATTATTATGATCACTGTTATGTATTAAATTCAGTTAGCCTTTGTACCGTGCTCTGCTTATTTCATACTGGGTCCTTCAAACGCTGGTCGATTCTCCGAGCTGCGTCCGACACTTAACAGTAGTCTCTGGCCAAACATCACGGACCCAGCGGTAGCAGAGACGGTAACGCGCCGGGAAGGCGGCAGCAGACGTTCAGTGGTTATCCGGATCAGTTGCGGGGCTCTCCGCCCGGAAGGTGCGTGTTTGAGAACCCATTACTGGATACTAATTGTGCTCTCTTGCAGCCGTGTCCTGTGTTTGTGCCTTATCCGTGGGTCGTGGTGGAGTGTGACTGGCGACAGCTTCGCGTCACACTCCAACCGGATAAGAGGCTTAAACGGGAGCTGCAAGAGTGCGTTTGTAATGGGTTCACGCGCACGGCGGAGCTCTGTTAGCACGGGTCGCTGGGCTTCCTGTGCTACAGTCGTAGCCCCGTTTCCCCGGATAAAAGGTAACTACTGCGTCTGTTGTTTCAGCTCCGGCGTTATTTAGTTGAGCACATTTTGGTTGTGTTGCACACAGCTGCGCACGAGGATGCAGCTCGTTTGTTTTTTGTCACCAAAGGGGGTTTTTCATTTTTTAGCACTCTGGTTCCCCCTTGTGGTGACTGAATCACGGTACCGTCAAGCTCTTGAGTAGGAACAGGTGTGTTCCATGTGGTTGAGCTTGACGGTATAACTCACTGATTTGTTTTGTGTTAGTTCATTTTGTTTGGGTGTTTTTTTGAGTTGGTTTTTGTGTGGGCTTTTATTTTTTGTTTTCCACTATTTGTCTGGGGGTGTGACCCTGTAGCCTTTGCTAAACAAAAAAGAAAAAGGAAAAACGGGGACCCAAACAACTGTGTGTTGGTCTGTTTTTTTTTTCTTTTGTTTCTTTTTGTTTCACATCCCCAGGATTAGATGGAACGGTCCCCTGGGGGGTGATGGGGTGGTATTTGGGTTGTTTTTTTTTTTCTCTTTGTTTTTTGTTATGCCCTCTCTTCTCCTCTGACTCCAGCCGGGTGTGCCGTAGTGTCGGCGTTGCTGGAGGGGTGCAGTTAGGTTGTGCTGGGCGTTTCCCAGGTGGCCTCTGCACCCGGGAGGGGGGGGGGGGGTTTGGGGTTTTTGTTTTGTTTTCCCTCCCCCAGTTTCCGCCCTCAGGGTTTGACTGTGGTGTCCTCTGGGGGGGAACGGGCGTTGGGTCCATCTAGCCGTGGACGGCCGGGGCTGGGTCCATTGGTCGTGAGGGGAGGCGTCTCCTGGGGTTGACGAGCGGTCCTCTGGGGGGCGCTGGTGGTCCCCGTGGGTGACGGTGGATCCCAGAGGGACCTCGGCCGTGGTTATTACTCCTGGAGCTGGCGGGTGGCCCTCTGGGGGGTGTTGGTCCCTGCGTGTCGTTTGGGGGGGGGGGGGGGGGTGTTTTAGTGTTTTTGTTTGTTGGGTTGGGTTGTTTTTCCTTTCTCCCCTTCCC
This sequence comes from Thalassophryne amazonica, assembly GCF_902500255.1. Taxonomy (NCBI): domain Eukaryota; kingdom Metazoa; phylum Chordata; class Actinopteri; order Batrachoidiformes; family Batrachoididae; genus Thalassophryne; species Thalassophryne amazonica. Next base: position 16,853,312 of record NC_047108.1, read on the forward strand.
TGGGGTTTGATGGGACGGTCCCCTGGGGAGGGGGGGGGATGTTTTGGTTGTTTTGTTTTTGACTAATCACACATGTTTTGGTTAAAGGCTGACCGCACAGGTGTAGGAACTCCTGGCCACACCTGTGCTAAGACTGTTAGAACCAAGGGCAAATATGCAGCCAGTTCGGGCAGTCTGTTGGAGGACGAGCGCGGACGTGGTTTCCAGCCATGGTCCCTGGAGGGGGGTGTTTCTCCTGGGCCAGGTGTGTGTGGTCGCCGGGAGGCTTCCCGTGAGGGTGGGGTACTGTTGTGTGGCTGGGGGGGCCTGGCTGCTGGTTTGTTTGTCATTTGGTTTCCTCCCAGGTGGCGTGCATTTGGGACTGAGTGGCTGTGTTGCTGAGGCTGTTAGGACTTCACCCTGATCACCTGCGACTCGTCAGGACTCACAGCTGAGGTGCATCTGGAGGGATTGGAGTATGTTGGCATTTAAGACTGAAGTGCACAGTGTTTTAATCCCCACTAGCTGGTTGGGTATGTTTGTTTTAGAGGTTTGATTTCTGCTGATTTGATTTGAATTAAAATGGTAGGATGTTCTACTTTGGATGTGTTGCCTGAAGCAAAAAGTCAGCAGATTCAGCAGAAACTCTTCTCAGAGTTTAATGCACAAACTGAACTGTGACAACAGAGGAGCTGCCATCTGACTGACATCATCTGTGTGTTTTGGCATGCGCACATTTATGTGAAAGCCTTTGGGTTGAAGGTAGACCTGAAAGCTCCACTCCTCCAAACCACTGACCCAGAACCCAGAGCAGTCTGTCAGCAGGCGCACTGAAGAAGAACATGCTTTTTTCATTTATTTCTTTTGTATGAAACTGTGAATCCATTTGGAGCACTCGTGCAGAACATGATGTCGAGTTTCTGGGTACATGCACCCAGAAACTCTTGCACAGATTGGTCCAGGAGGTTGATTAAGGAGTCTGTTAAAAATGAGGGTGGTGCTAAAGACATTTTTCACACAGACAGTCTCCCAAGGTGGGAATCACCTCTCCAAATAAGAACAGAAACCAACATGATGGTTACCTGAAGATCCTTCAGGCCGTGATGTCCTGGGTCCATCCTGAGAGGGCTGTTCATGGGCCTGTGGAACAGACACAGGAAACCAATCAAGTCTCATTATCAAGACCTAGATCTCCAAACCCCTTCAAAAAGACATGTCCCTGCTCTGACCCAGGTCAAGAAGAGGGTCCTTAGCATTAACTCTGTGCACAGACCACCTTCAGGCCAAACCAAGACAACCCATGTCCAGAATCAGTTCCGGGTGGTCTCTGACCTTCAGGCAGACGGTGGGACAGTCTGTCCTGAGACCCACCTCAGTTCTCAGGTGGCCTGAGTATGAAGCTCAGTCTGTCTCAGGTGGTCTTGGTCACGTCCAGACCAGCAGCTGGGTGATTTGGCCATCAAAAACCAACACACACTTTTGATAACATGGGTCACGTCGGACTCTCTACACCATCTTGCTTTGAAAGAGGATCATGTATCAGTTCAGCGACTTTCTGAAGGAAACTCATTCAGTTTCGTGGCCCACAACCTCAGATTCTTGATGTCTGATCCTCATCCCAACGGCTGAAGGTCCTGATCCAAAGAAACTACCAGAACCAAGTCATCTGTAACATGACGCAATCCTGAGGACGGATTCTCTCAGATCTTCAGCTGAGATTCTGTTCATGAAACATCACAGACATGAGCTGAACATGAGAATGTTTCAATCGCTCACTGATTAAATAACACAATGATTCATTTTAAATTGATTACCTGATCAACCGGTGGCCCGGGTCAGTCACCGATGGAGGCAGGATCCAGACCCTGTGGTGGAAAAGCACCTTCAGGGTCCTGTCTTTGGGTTTTACTTCAACACCCCCACAATAAATCCTATACACCTTGCAGTTAAAAATTGTTTTTTGCTTTCAAATATTAATTTTAGTATTACATAATTTAAAAATTGTATTTGTTTTCTATCATTTCATTTAATTATTTTTTTGTATGTACTGACTGAAGTTCATTGTGAACATGTAAATCATAAAAATAAATTACAAACAAGTGCGAATCAGGAAAAAATATTCAATGAAAAGCTTAAAGCAACAGAAACCTTTGACTCTTTGTTTACAAATTTGAAAAGGAGTGACAAAAAGTACAGAAATGATTTATTATCATTCTCACCTCTTCTCCATGACCTTCAGTCATACACTGTAAAAAAGGAACTGCTGTATCAGTGAGAAAAATGTATGCAACAATCTGCATAGATTTTGAAAAGTTATTTCAACTTATTTATTTCAACTTTCAACTGAGTTAATGCCACAAGACATCTCTAGTTACATTGAAATAACTTTAGTTAAGTTGAAACAACTTTAAAAAAAAAATAGTTATCCAGCTTCTTTATCAGTCTGATCCTATATAATTTAATTTCCCTTATCAAATATAAAATGATTATCAAGAACAATTCAAATTCAGTACTCATAAATATATCTTAAAAATATAAATTTATTCAGTGTATGTATGTGTGTATATATATATATATATATATATATATATATGAGGTCTATTAGAAAAGTATCCGACCTTATTATTTTTTTCAAAAACCATATGGATTTGAATCACGTGTGATTACATCAGACATGCTTGAACCCTCGTGGGCATGCGAGAGTTTTTTCACGCCTGTCGGTTACGTCATTCGCCTGTGGGCAGTCTTTGAGTGAGGAGTGGCCCACCCTCTCGTCGTTTTTTTCATTGTTTAGGAATGGCTCAGAGACTGCTGCTTTGTTTGATCAAAATTTTTTCAAAACTGTAAGGCACAACTGAGTGGACACCATTCGATAAATTCAGCTGGTTTTCGGTAAACATTTTAACGGCTGATGAGAGATTTTGGTCTGGTAGTGTCGCTGTAAGGACGGCCCACGGCGCCTGACGGCGATCTGCGCTTCGAGGCGGCAGCGTCTTGCCGTTTCAAGTTGAAAACTTCCACATTTCAGGCTCTGTTGACCCAGTAAGTCGTCAGAGAACAGAGAACTTTCAGAAGAAGTCGGCATGAGGAGTTTATTTGAACATTCCATTGTTAACGGACATTTTGTAATGAAAGAACGTGCGGGCAGAGTCGCATGTCGGGCCGGACCTGACCGCGGGGAGTCGCGACAGGAAAAACACCTCCGTTGGAAACCTTAACGGTCAAGTTGGAACATGCCCAAGCTGTTAAACAATTTCTCAGTTACTCACTTGTTGAAAGCCATCAAAAGCCGCCTGAATTTTACAAATGGTTTTCAACACGGAGGTGTTTTTCCTGTCGCGGCGCACACAGATTTGCCGAGTCGTCACAGAAATGACTCGGCGAATTTGCGCGCATGTCTTTCATTAAAAAATGTCCTTAAACAGTGGAATGTCCGCATAAAGTCCTCATGCTGGCCTCTTCTGAATCTTCTCTGTTCTCTCACGACGTCCTGGGTGAATTAAGCCTTAAATTAGGATGTTTTCAGGTCAAAACAGGCCGACGACGGTGCCTGGAAGCGCCGCACGACGTCCCGCTCCATGGGAAGTCCTTACACCGACAGAAACACCCCATAATCTCTCATCAGCCGTTAAACTTTTCACCAAAAACCAGCTTAATTTCTCGAATAGTGTCCACTCGGATATTCCTCACAGGTCCAGAAAAAACTTTGATAAAGCAACGCGCGCCGTCTCGAGCAGCGTGTGAAACAAAGGAATTCAACCGAGAGGGCGGGACCACATCTCATTCAAGGCCTGCCCACAGGGAAATGACATCACCGACGCATGAAAAAACTCACGCATGCGCACGAGGGTTCAAGCATGATTGGTGTAATCGCACGTCATTCAAATCCATATAGTTAAAAAAAAAAATAAAAGGGTCGGTTTATTATATATTATGTATATATTCATCGGGTCGTGGGGGCAACATCTCCATCTTCCCTTTCCTGGGTCACATTAATCACCTCTGACTGGAGGATCCCGAGGCATTTCCAGGCCAGTGTGGACTTATAATCTCTACACCTACTCCTGGGTCTTTCCCAGGGTCTCCTCCTAGCTAGACATGCCTGGAACACCTCCCTAGGGAGGCACACAGGGGGCATCCTTACCAGATGCCTGAAACACCTCAGCTGGCTCCTTTCAACGTGAAGAAGCAGCGGCTGTACTCCGAGCTCCCCACGGATGACTGAGCTTCTCACCTTATCTCTAAGGGAGACACCAGCCACCCTCCTAAGGAACCCCATTTCGGCCGCTTGTACCCACATTCTAGTTCTTTCGGTCATGAGCCAACCCTCATGACCATAGATGAGAGTAGGAATGAAGATTGACCAGTAGATCGAGAGCTTCGCATTTTGGCTCAGCTCCCTGTTTCATCACAACAGTATGGTAGAGGGAATGCAACACCACTCCATCTGCACTGATCCGCCAGCCAATCTCATGCTCCATTGTCCCCTAACTCACAAGACCCCGAGGTACTTGAACTCCTTCACTTGGAGCAAGACCTCATTCCCTACCTGGAGTAAGCAATCCATCGGTTTCCTGCTGAGAACCATGACCTCAGATTTAGAGGTGCTGATCCTCATCCCAGCGGCTTCACACTCGACTGTGAACTGATCCAGTGAGTGTTGGAGGTCACAGGACCACATCATCTGCAAAAAGCAGTGATGAGACCCTGAGCCCACCATACTGGAAACCCTCCTCTCCCCGACTATGCCCCGATATCCTATCCGTGAATATCACAAACAGGATTGATGATAAAGCACAGCCCTGGCGGAGGCCAACCTCCACCGGAAACAAATCCGACTTACTGCTGAGCACCCGAACACAGCTCTCGCTTTGTGAGTACAGAGATTGGATGGTCCTGAGAAGGGACACCCTCACTCCATACTCCCACAGCACCTCCCACAGTATCTCCCGGAGTACCCGATCATACGCCTTCTCCAAGTGTACAAAACACGTGTAGACTGGATGGGCATACTCCCAGGCCCCCTCCAGGATCCTTGTGAGAGTGAAGAGCTGGTCAGTTGTTCCATGATCAGGATGGAACCTGCTCTTCAGTCAGAGGTTTGATTATCGCCCAAACCCTCCTTTCCAGTACCCTGGAGTAGAGTTTATCGGGGAATTTGAGTCGTGTGATGCCCCTGTAGTTGGTACAAACTCTCTGGTCCCCCTTTTTTAAATATGGGGACCACCACCCCAGTTTTCCACTCCTTTGGCACTGTCCCAGATCTCAACACAATGTTGAAGAGACGTCTCATCCAAGACCCACACCCAGAGCCTGCAGCATTTCTGGACGGATCTCATCAACCCCCAGGGCCTTGCCACTGTGGAGTTGTTTGACTACCTCAGTGACTTCCACCAGGGAAATTGATGATAATCCTCCATCAGCTTCCAGCTCTGCCCCGACTATAGGGGGTGCTCCAAGTATAGTCTGATGCAGAAGTTCCTGAAAGTGTTCCTTTCAGTGCCAGATTACCTCCTTAGTTGAGGTCAACAGAGTCCCATCCTTACTGTAGACACCATGGGTGATTCAACGTTTTCCCCTCCTGAGGTGCCTCACGGTCCTCCAGAAGCACCTTGGTATGGACCAAATGTCCTTCTCCATGGTTACTTCGAGCTCCTCCCACACCCACTGCTTTGCCCCCTCACAACAGAGGCTGCTGCCTGTTGGTACCTTGCCATGGCATGGGCAACTTACACATCTGTGATGGCACCATCAATGCTGAAAGGTACATCCAGGTTTTGGAGCAACACATGCTGCCATCCAAGCAATGTCTTTTTCAGGAATGTCCCTGCTTATTTCAGCAAGACAATGCCAAGCCACATTCTGCACGTGTTACAACAGCATGGCTTCATAGTAAAAAAGTGCCAGTACTAGACTGACCTGCCTGCAGTCCAGACCTGTTGCCCATTGAAAATGTGTGGCGCATTATGAAGCGTAAAATATGACAACGGAGACCCCGGACTGTTGAACAACTGAAGTCATACATCAAGTGAAACATGTGCAGGCATCCATTTTCAAAACGAACAAATTTTTGCACAAAAACAAAAAACAAACAAAAAAGTCTATCAGTTTGAACATTAAATATCTTCTCTTTGTGGTGTATTCAATTGAGGATTTTCAAATCATTATATTCTGTTTTTACTGACATTTTACACAACGTCCCAACTTCATTGGAATTGGGGTTGTAAAAGTATAAATTTAAAAATCAATGTGCATAGAAGTAAATAAATGTGAAAATTATAAAAAAAAATACTCAGAATTTTTTTTTGTCTTTATATTTCCACATTTAGTTATTCTTTCATGTATTGCTCTTTATGCACATTAATTTCTTTATTTTTTTACTGATTTGTTGATATTTTAGGTTGAATGAATCTTTGAATTTGAGTGCCAGTTGCATGCTTAGATCCTGATCCTTAGGCCTGCAGCGATTGTGACAGAATTGATGCGCCGTTTGTGTGACTTTGGCTTCAGTGATGTGTGAGTGACACGAACAATTCACACGAGTGCGTTTATGTTTCCAGGCTGTGGGGCCTAATCGCTGAGGAAAAGCAGATATTTTTGAAACAGCAGACGGACAGACTGAGTGTAATCTGTTCAGCTCAATGTACAGCTGGTGGGCATGAGAAGATTAAAGCTGTTTTTCAGATTGATTACATAATCTGCAGAGAGAGAAACATCTGAAATAACAAGAAAAAAAACTCAAACAGGTCAATAATATTTCAGATTGATCTCAGATGTACAAAGCTGATCGGATCAACCTCAAAGTTAAAATGACATGAGACTGTTTTAGAAACGAGATAAAGCCACCGCCAACAGAACCAGAAAAAGACTCGAGTCTAAATAAAGTACAGCATAAAAACATCAGTCTCACACTATTTTAAGATTACTGAGTTCTGACAGCAGCACTTATTTTGAGCTTAAATAACTTCAGCTGTTATTAGTCCGACTGAAACCCACTGTTTCCCAGTCAGATCCGTCAGCAGAGTCCAAATACCTCATTATCAGCTCCAGTCACTGGATGGCAAAGCTGTAGGCATTTCAGGCTTGGTTTCCCATGATGCATGGGGAAGGATTCCTGCAGGTACTGCTGGAATCACAGTTTAGTCTCTTTATATCACTTAATTAATAACAAATTGTCTCTGTTGACATTTTCTTTGTGAGATGGTTATTCTTTGAACTCCCCACCCACCCCCAAACATTCTGATCTGTGACTTTTGATGCTGATCAGTCTTTGATCTCTGATCTTTGATCTTCATTGAAGTTCTGTTTTTATCACCTTCTGTCTCCCTGTCTTGCTTTGATCTTATAATTGAGTTCAAACCAATCACGATTAAGGAACAGGTCCTGATGTTGATTCTTATTCCTGAAATGTGATCCTGAATGCTTTCATCTTGGAATCAGGATCAGTAAGACTCAAAAGGACAATCCACCCCTTGATCAGGATCAAAGGAGTGTTTGAAGTTACAGGTACCAGCAGTGTTGGGAACATTATTTTTGAGAGGTAAGAGCTTAAAGATGATTAGTTACTCAGTTAAAAATCGAATAGGTAATGCAGCTATTTTAATTACATAATCAGAGTAAAGTATTTTTTGGCATTGTATTTTCAGGTGTTTAATTTGGGATTTTTGTGCACTTATGATTAGCATTAATACTGTTATTATTAGAGTTTATTTCTTTTAATGCTTTAATTCCTGGGAAAGTCCGAAGTAGTCATTAAAATGATGATGATGATTATTATTATTATTATTACAGTAAAAACAGAATGTGTGTGGGGTTTTTTTGGTTGGTTTTTTTTTTTTTTTTTGGTATATATTTTGCATTGCCGTATAAGTCGCAGGACCTCTTGCTGATATTCTTCGGTCACAAATCACTCCTGCCCCCTTCCTCCACCCACTCCACCCTGCCTGCACTCTCTTCTTCACCTCTCTATCACACTGTCCATTACTTTGGACAGTTGACCCCAGGTATTTAAACTCATCTACTTTCACCACTTCTAAAGTTTTCTAATTTTGGCACCTTTTTTACACTGGATGCCCTTCCTGACGCAACCTTCCTCATTTATCCGGCTTGGGACCGGCACTCAGAATGTACTGGCTGCACACTCTATGTGGCTGAGTTGGAAAAGATGGAATGCAACACAGACCTAATGAATATTTCATTCATTAGATATTTTTAATTATTATTATAATATCCACATATGTATAATCATATTATAATCACCTGTATTTTAACAAGTAACTCTAATTTAATTTGGTATTTTTTTTCTCAGTAACTGTTGCGTAACTCCCTTACATTTAACGAGTTACTCCCCAGCACTACTTACTTTCAGGTAACCCGTTACAGTTAGTTAGTCTTACTTTAAGACCAGTAGTTACAGTTACTCTCATATTACAAACCCAGTTACATTTATGCAACCAATCAGTTCCAGTTCATTGTTTCTGTTTTGACATGTATTTATTCTTCTTTGTGTTTTCTGAACTTCAAAGACAAATATCTCAAAACGAGGTTACATGTGGGACAGCCCACTTTACCTCTCAGCAACCTGGATCTGCCGACTGATCCGAATCTGGACCTGAATTTAAGCAGCTGTTCCTTTGTCCAAGAGTTCCACCTGCACCAGATTTCTCTGAAATCTGTTCAAATCTGCCGACAAAAAAAACAAAAAAAAAACACAACTTCCTCAGCGGTCACGAGCCCAAGTCTAGTTTCAGCTCATTTAAAATATGTTTGAAAGTCCTGAAAAGTTTTTCAAAAAACTAGCAAGGAGTCTCTTTTTGGTGTGCAGATGTTTAAATCTGCCATTGTTTGTTAAATCACTGCAGTTTGAGTTTCACCGGGTCGGAATGTCATCAGCTTCATCAAAATGACTCCAGATTTTGTTTACTGTTGAGGAAAGGTCGTGGGTTACGTCTGCTCAGTTCCACAGTGACCCTGCATGGCGTGTCCTTATCTAAACGACCATCATCGTCCTTATTTCTTCCCACGCAACACAGACTTTCCACTGACGAGGCTGCTGGTTCTCACGGGACTGAAACTCTGTGCTCAAATACCGCGACAGACTGGAGACAGCCTTCCAGACCCTGATCCAGATCCAGATCAGGATGATGCTTACAAAAACATCCTGCTTGAATAAAATCATTGCAAAGCAAAAATAAGAGCCACTGCTCGTGAAGTTACTGTTTTCACAATCACTTTATCAAGTAAGCCATTTATCAAAATAAAGAAGAAATTGTCAGATTTTGCTTTTACCCTCAGCTTTAATTTGGGAAAATTTAGGCTTCACTGGTTTAAAATGTCATTAAACATTTGGACAAATGAGGCTATATGCTATAGCGAACTGAACTTATGCTGAATTTTGATCAATTGCTTGCTAAATAAAATGTCATAAAATGGTGACAACACATTTCCGCCACATCTACAAATGTCTTATTTTTGTGTGCAAAAACTGAACATTCCTGTGATCCTTATGGATTATCGTTCTATGTCCATGTCCGAGCATGATTTGAGGATACCAGAGTGGACAAGGACAAGGACAAGGACACGCCCACGTCACCTGGCTGTTACCTAAATCAGCCTTCTTTGACATCACAAAGAAGGAATCTTAAAGAGATCAAAGGAACCATGACCTCATGATGTCAAAGAGCTTGAAGAATGAGATAAGCAGTGTTGCCAAAGTAACTTTGAAAAGTTACTTTATTAGTTACTTTTTAAATTGTTTTAACAGTTACTTTATACAGTTACTTCACTAGCAGCTTTATTAGAACTTATTAGACAACTTGCAGCTAATAAGTAATGTAACTAATAAGGTAACTAGTAATCTAACTTGGTTACTCTTAAGATTGAATAATCAGCAAAGTAACTAAGCAGCAAAGTAACTGAGTACTCAGTCTTAACAATAATCAAGTTAGATTACAATTTACTTGATATGTAACTTTTCAAAGTTACTTTGGCAACACTGGAGATAAGAGACACTTTTTAAGCCCTACAAAATATCATCACAGTCTCTAAACCCCGTTGGTGTGTTGTTTGTTCTGTGTGGTGACCTTTCAAGTCATATCGGCCTTTGTCACAACACCACCATCCTCATCATCGCTGTTTTTCCCACACAGTGAATGGAAAAATTCCTCAGTATTCTGGAATGATGAGTTCCCATGGAAATGGAATGCTGAGAAACCTCCGTCATGTGTCTGTGGTCCCGGTGGCCTCATCAGAACCATTAGAATTAACGTGTCAGAACCATCAGGGTTAACACATCAGAACCATTACAATTAACTCATCAGAACCATTACAATTACCATGTCAGAACCATTAGAATTAAGTCACCAAACAATCATTAAAACTATGCATCAGAACCATTAAAATTAATGCATCAGATCCATTAGAATTAAAGGGTCAGAACCAGTTAACACATCAGAATCATTAAAACTATGCATCAGAACCATTAGATTGAATGTGTCAGAACTGTTATAATTAATGCATCAGAACCATCAGATTGAATGTGTCAGAACCATTAGAATTAATGCATCAGAAATGTTAGAATTAATGCGTCAGAACCATTAGAATTAATGAGTCATCATAATTAATAAGTCATCACCAATATTTTAAATTGCAGTCTGAACCAAAATTGGAGCCAATGAAAAGAAGACAGAACAGATGTTACATGAGACCACTTAGAGGACCTTGTAAGGAGCCTTGCAGCCGCATTCTGGACCATTTGTAGGCAGTCCAGTGACGCTTACTGAGGCTGGGGAACAGCGAATTACAGTAATCAAGACGTGAGGAAATAAAAGCATGAATGATCTGTTCCAGCTCAGCTTGAGACACAATGTTTCTAAGGCGGGCAATGTTCTGTAAATGAAAGAAGCATGATTGCACAAGACGGGCAATGTGTGCGTCAAATTTGAGAGCCTGGTCAAATGTAACACCCAGATGTCTGACTGCTGAGTGAACAAAAGAGGAGAGAGAGCCAAGGTTCTTAATCACTGAGGGAACAAACCCCTCAGGAGCACATACAATGACTTCAGTTTTTGCTGTATTAAGTGACAAATAGTTAGCAGCCGTTAATACAGTTTTGAAGAACACATACCCTAGAAACATTTTATGGAGTAAAGGAGATGTGCAGCTGTATGTCATCTGCATAACCATATGAGACATCATTAACTCAATATACGAGATCTATTAGAAAAGTATCCAACCTTATTATTTTTTTCAAAAACCATATGGATTTGAATCACGTGTGATTACATCAGACATGCTTGAACCCTCGTGGGCATGCGAGAGTTTTTTCACGCCTGTCGGTTACGTCATTCGCCTGTGGGCAGTCTTTGAGTGAGGAGTCGCCCACCCTCTCGTCATTTTTTTCATTGTTTAGGAATGGCTCAGAGACTGCTGCTTTGTTTGATCAAATTTTTTTCAAAACTGTAAGGCACAACTGAGTGGACACCATTCGATAAATTCAGCTGGTTTTCGGTAAAAATTTTAACGGCTGATGAGAGATTTTGGTCTGGTAGTGTCGCCGTAAGGACGGCCCACGGTGCCTGACGGTGATCTGCGCTTCGAGGTGGCAGCGTCTCGCCGTTTCAAGTTGAAAACTTCCACATTTCAGGCTCTGTTGACCCAGTAAGTCGTCAGAGAACACAGAACTTTCAGAAGAAGTCGGCATGAGGCGTTTATTCGGACATTCCATTGTTAACGGACATTTTGTAATGAAAGAACATGCGGGCAGAGTCGCATGTCGGGCCGGACCCGACCGCGGGGGGTCGCGACAAGAAAAACACCTCCGTTGGAAACCTTAACGGGCAAGTTGGAACATGCCCAAGCTGTTAAAAAATTTCTCAGTTACTCACTTGTTGAAAGCCATCAAAAGCCGCCTGAATTTTACAAATGGTTTTCAACACGGAGGTGTTTTTCCTGTCGCGGCGCACACAGATTTGCTGAGTCGTCATGGAAACGACTTGGCGAATTTGCGCGCATGTCTTTCATTAAAAAATGTCCTTAAACAGTGGAATGTCCGCATAAAGTCCTCATGCTGGCCTCTTCTGAATCTTCTGTGTTCTCTCACGACGTCCTGGATGAATTAAGCCTTAAATTAGGATGTTTTCAGGTCGAAACAGGCCGACGATGGCGCCTGGAAGCGCTGCAGGACATCCCGCTCCATGGGAAGTCCTTACACCGACAGAAACACCCCATAATCTCTCATCAGCCGTTAAACTTTTCACCGAAAACCAGCTTAATTTCTCGAATAGTATCCACTCGGATATTCCTCACAGGTCCAGAAAAAATTTTGATAAAGCAACGCGCGCCGTCTCGAGCACCGTGTGAAACAAAGGAATTCAGCCGAGAGGGCGGGACCACATCTCACTCAAGGCCTGCCCACAGGGAAATGACGTCACCGACATGCTTGAAAAAACTCACGCATGCGCACGAGGGTTCAAGCATGATTGGTGTAATCGCATGTCATTCAAATCCATATAGTTAAAAAAAAAATAAAAGGGTCGGTTTATTATCTAAGAGACCTCGTATGTCCACGTGGGTCAAGTACAATGCAAATAGAATAGGTCCCAGAACGGAACCATGGGGCTCACCACAGGACAGAATGGCAGAAGAGGACGTATATTTAGCTGCAGCAACTGAAACTCCTGTTAGAGCGATAGGATAAAAGTCAATCAATGGCTGACCCAGAGATGCCCACCCATGTCCTTAATCTCTCAATTAAAACACCGTGAACAACAGTGTCAGAGGCTGCAGACAGATCCAAAAGTGCAAGTATTGATTACTGACTTAATCACCTGCATCTCTGCGCATTAAAATACCATTTGAAACTCAAAGAAGAGCTGTTTCAGTCGAATGCAAGTGACTGAAAGAATATTGTTTAGCTAAAACATCGTTAAGATGTTTGGTCACTTTTTCTAAGATTTTGGAGGTAAAAGACAATTTTGAAATTGGTCTAAAATTTTGGGGAAGAGAAAGGTCAGTGTGAGGCTTTTTTAAAAGAGGGTGAATAACAGCCTGTTTAAAATACTGAGGGACACACAGAAATCAATGATCTGTTGATTATTGATAAAACACACAGGCCAGTGGTGAGGACAACTTGATCAAATAATGAAATGGGGATGATATCGAGTGGGCAGCAGGAAGCCCTCTGACTCTGTCTTCTGACTCTGCTGTCTGTCCTCTGACTCTGTCCTCTGTCTCTGCTCTCTGTCTCTGTCCTCTTACTCTGTCCTCTATCTCTGTCTTTTGACTCTGCTCTGTCTCTGCCTTCTGACTCTGCTCTCTGTCCTCTGACTCTGTCCTCTATCTCTGTCTTCTGACTCTGTCCTCTGACACTGTGCTCTGTCCTCTGACTCTGCGCTCTGTCCTCTGTCTCTGTCTTCTGACTCTGTCCTCTATCTCTGTCATCTGACTCTGTCTTCTGACTCTGTCCTCTATCTCTGTCATCTGACTCTGTCCTCTGACTCTGCTCTCTGTCTCTGTACTCTGACTCTGTCCTCTGACTCTGCCCTCTGTCTCTGTCCTCTGACTCTGTCCTCTGACTCTGTGCTCTGACACTGTGCTCTGACTCTGCTCTCTGTTTCTGTCCTCTGTCTCTGTCCTCTGACTCTGCGCTCTGTCCTCTGTCTCTGTCATCTGACTCTGTACTCTGTCCCTGTCCTCTGATTCTGTCGCTTGTCTCTACGCTCTGTCTCTGTGTGCTGACTGTCCTCTGACTCTGTCCTCTGTGTCTGTCCTCTGACTCTGCGCTCTGTCTCTGTGCTCCGTCCCTATCCTCTGACTCTGTCTTCTGTCTCTGTGTGCTGACTGTCCTTTGTCTCTGTGCTCTGTCTCTGTCCTCTGACTCTGTCCTCTGACTCTGTGCTCCGTCTCTGTGCTCTGTCCCTATCCTCTGACAGTGTCTTCTGTCTCTGTGCACTGTCTCTGTGTGCTGACTGTCCTCTGACTCTGTCTTCTGACTGCTTTCTGTCTCTGTCCTCTGACTCTGCGCTCTGACTCTGTGTGCTGACTGTCCTCTGTCTCTGTCCTCTGACTCTGCGCTCTGATGCTGTGTGCGCTCTGTCTCTGTCCTCCTACCCTATGCTCTGTTTCTGCACCCTGACTCTGTGCGCTGATTGTGCTCTGTTAATTTTTTTATCAATTTCAATTGAGCTTTATTGACATGTAAAACCTACATTTACATTGCCAAAGCAAGTGTTACATACAGCAAAGAATAAAATAAATATAACATGAAATTTGGGGTTCCACAGGGGTCCGTCTTAGGCCCCCTGCTTTTCTCCCTTTATATAGCACCCCTTGGGCACATATTGCAGCATATTGGGGTTACCTTTCACAGTTATGCTGATGATACTCAGTTATACATGCCAATAACTGCTGGTAATCTCATCCACATAAAATCTTTAGAAGATTGCCTTGCATCAGTGAGAAGCTGGATGTCTAGCAACATCCTACTTTTAAACTCTGATAAGACTGAAATGATGATTCTTGGTCCAGTGAGACATCAGCATCAATTTCACCAGTTAACGTTTAGCCTAGGTTCGTGTGTCATACATCACACTGACAAAGTGTGATGTATGATGCACCTGACACACCAAAAATGACCTTGGGGTCATTTTTTGATCCTATGTTGTCCTTTGACCTCTACATTAGAGATATTATGAGGACTGCTTTCTTCCACCTGCAAAATATAGCGAAGATTCGTCCCATCCTGTCTGTGGCTGATGCTGAAACCCTGATTCATGCATTTGTCTCTACCAGATTGAACAACTGCAATGTTCTATTTTCTGGTTTACCACAGTCCAGCATTAGGGCTCTCCAATTGCTTCAAAATTCTGCAGCCAGACTTTTGACACGAAGCAGAAAGCTTGACCACATTACACCCATTTTGCCATCTCTTTACTGGCTTCCTTGTTGGGAAGGTGTCGTAGCACGGACCCACAACAGGGGGCGCAAATGAACGGACAATGAATAAGCCAAAAAGTAACAATTAAATGTTGTGACAACACACAACTAAATACACAAAATTTGCAAAGTCAATTAACACCAGGTGACGTGTGGGCAGGCTCGAAGATAGAAGACCCCCGACGAGAGAGAAGCCGCGTCCCACACGGCTTCCACCACCAACGGTCTGAAGAACCCCGGAGCCGCCAAGTCCCGAGTCCCCAGGTGGCCTCCGTCTTCGGCTGTCGACCCTGGTACTGCTGGCAGAAAGCAAAGACAAGATGAATGAGTGTGAGTCCGCACACTCAGTAATCCACAGTCTGCACACAGTTAGGAGGGAGCACCTCCACCTCCAATCACACACTCGTGCAGCTCCTGTTTAAACCACTTATCTGGTTTGGGGTGTGAGGCGAAGCCGTCGCTGTCACACCAAATGCCAATTCCACAGATGAGGACGAACACCACAGGATAACGGCTGCAAAAGAAGTTCAGATTATCACTCAACGATATGAGTCAGCAGAGAAAATTACCTCTTCGGTAGTCGATTTCTCGGCGGGGAGGTGGAGTTGCAGTCCGGCTTATATAGTGGTGTAGATGAGTGACAGCTGGTGCGATGAGTGACAGCTGTCACTTCTTCGGGGTCTGGCGCCCTCTCGTGCTTGGAGCCCGCACTCCAAGCAGGGCGCCCTCTGGTGGTGGTGGGCCAGCAGTACCTCCTCTTCAGCGACCCACATAACAGGACCCCCCCCTCAATGGGCGCCTCCTGGCTTGTCCGGGTGTCTTTTGTAGAAATCGGCCAGGAGGGCCGGGTCCAGGATGAAGCTCCTCTTCACCCAGGAGCGTTCTTCAGGTCCATACCCCTCCCAGTCCACCAGATATTGGAACCCCCGGCCCTTACGACGGACGTCCAGGAGCCTGCGGACTGTCCAAGCAGGCTCCCCGTCGATGAGCCGGGCAGGAGGCGGCGTAGGTCCAGGTGCACAGAGGGGCGAGGTGTGGTGTGGCTTGATGCGGGACACATGGAATACAGGGTGGATCCGCAGTGAAGCTGGGAGTTGGAGCTTCACTGCGGCAGGGTTGATGATTTTGAGGATTTTAAATGGTCCAATGTATCTGTCTTTCAACTTAGGGGAGTCCACACAGAGAGGGATGTCCTTTGTTGAAAGCCACACCTCCTGCCCGGGCTGGTATGTGGGGGCCGGGGAACGCCGGCGGTCCGCATGGGTCTTGGCCCTCGTCCGGGCCTTCAACAGGGCAGAGCGGGCGGTCCGCCACACCCGGCGGCACCTCCTGAGGTGGGCCTGGACCGAGGGCACACCGACCTCTCCCTCCACCAGCGGGAACAATGGGGGCTGGTACCCCAAACATGCCTCAAAAGGGGAGAGGCCGGTAGCAGACAAGACTTGGCTGTTATGGGCATACTCGATCCAGGCCAGATGGTGACTCCAGTCCGCCGGGCGCGCGGAGGTGACGCAGCGAAGGGCCTGCTCCAACTCCTGGTTAGCCCGCTCTGCCTGGCCATTTGTCTGGGGGTGGTACCCGGACGAGAGGCTCACGGTGGCCCCCAGCTCCTTACAGAAGCTCCTCCAAACTTGCGAAGAGAACTGGGGACCACGATCTGATACGATGTCCGATGGTATCCCATGCAGCCGCATGACGTGGTGGACCAGGAGGTCTGCCGTCTCCTGGGCCGTCAGGAGCTTCGGGAGGGCCACGAAGTGGGCCGCCTTGGAGAACCGGTCCACTATCGTGAGAATGATGGTGTTGCCCTGGGATGGCGGGAGGCCCGTGATGAAGTCCAGGCCGATGTGAGACCAGGGGCGGTGAGGCACCGGCAGGGGTTGGAGGAGTCCCGAGGTCCTCCGATGGTCTGCCTTGCCCCTGGCGCAGATGGTACAGGCCTGGACGTAGTCCCGAACGTCGGTTTCCAGGGACGCCCACCAGAAGCGCTGCTGGACCACTGCCACGGTCCTACGCACTCCCGGATGACAGGAGAGCTTGGATCCGTGACAGAAGTCCAATAGGGCAGCTCTGACCTCTGGTGGGACGTACAGTCTGTTCTTGGGGCCAGTCCCCGGGTCCGGGCTCCTTGCCAGGGCCTCCTGGACGGTCTTCTCCACGTCCCAGGTAAGGGAGGCCACGACAGTGAACTCGGGGATGATGGTCTCGGTGGGGTTCGACAGCCCCGCCTTGGCTTCCTCTTCGTGCACCCGGGACAACGCATCCGATTTTTGGTTCTTGGTCCCGGGGCGATACGTGATCCAGAAGTCAAAGCGCCCGAAGAACAGAGACCAGCGGGCTTGCCTGGGGTTCAGCCGCTTGGCGGTCCGGATGTACTCCAGGTTCCAATGGTCCGTGAAAACCGTGAAAGGCAACGACGCCCCCTCCAGTAGGTGTCTCCACTCTTCAAGAGCCTCCTTCACTGCGAGGAGCTCCCGATTGCCAACGTCATAGTTCCGTTCAGCTGGGGTCAACCTGCGGGAAAAATAGGCACAAGGATGGAGAACCTTATCAGCCTCCACGCTCTGGGACAGCACGGCTCCTATCCCTGAGTCAGAGGCGTCCACTTCCACTATGTACTGGCGATCAGGATCAGGCTGCACCAGAACTGGTGCAGTCGAGAACCGGCGTTTCAACTCCTTGAACGCGGCTTCGCACCGCTCCGACCAGGTGAAGGGGACCTTGGTGGAGGTCAGGGCAGTCAGGGGGCTAACTACCTGACTGTAGCCTTTAATGAACCTCCTGTAGAAATTTGCAAAGCCGAGGAACTGCTGCAGTTTCCTGCGGCTTGTTGGTTGGGGCCAATCTCTCACCGCCGCAACCTTGGCCGGATCAGGGGCGACGGAGTTGGAGGAGATGATGAACCCCAAGAAGGACAAAGAAGTGCGGTGGAACTTGCATTTCTCGCCCTTCACAAACAGCCGGTTCTCCAACAACCGCTGTAGGACCTGACGTACATGCTGGACATGGGTCTCAGGGTCCGGGGAAAAGATGAGTATATCATCCAGATATACGAAGACGAACCGATGCAGGAAGTCCCGCAAGATGTCATTTACCAAAGCTTGGAACATTGCGGGGGCGTTAGTGAGGCCGAACGGCATGACCAGGTACTCAAAGTGACCTAACGGGGTGTTAAATGCCGTCTTCCATTCGTCTCCTTTCCGGATCCGAACCAGGTGGTACGCGTTTCTAAGATCCAATTTTGTGAAAATTTGGGCTCCATGCAGGGGCGTGAACACTGAATCCAACAGAGGTAACGGGTATCGGTTGCGAACCGTGATCTCGTTCAGCCCTCTGTAATCAATGCATGGACGGAGTCCGCCGTCCTTTTTGCCCACAAAAAAGAAACCAGCACCCATCGGGGAGGTGGAGTTCCGGATCAGCCCAGCAGCTAAAGAGTCCCGGATGTAGGTCTCCATTGATTCGCGTTCCGGACGTGAGAGGTTGTACAACCTACTGGACGGGTACTCAGCGCCCAGGACCAAATCGATGGCACAATCGTATGGTCGGTGCGGGGGAAGAGTGAGTGCCAGATCTTTGCTGAAGACGTCAGCAAGATCATGGTACTCCTTTGGCACCGCCGACAGATTGGGGGGGACTTTGACCTCCTCATTAGCCGTCGTGCCGGGAGGAACCGAGGATCCTAAACACTCCCGGTGGCAGGTTTCGCTCCACTGCATCACAACCTCGGACGGCCAATCTATCCGGGGATTGTGCTTCACCATCCATGGAAATCCCAAAATCACTCGGGAGGTAGAAGGTGTTACATGGAACACGATCTCCTCCCTGTGATTTCCAGACACAACCAAGGTCACTGGCTGTGTCTGATGTGTGATTAATGGAAGCAGGGTGCCATCTAGTGCTCGCACCTGCAATGGTGCCGGCAGAGCCACCAGGGGGAGCCCTACTTCCTTTGCCCATCTGCTATCCAGCAGATTCCCTTCCAACCCCGTGTCTACCAGTGCTGGGGCGTGAAGGGTTAGATCCCCACAAAGGATCGTTACTGGGATTCGTGCAGATTTGCGGGGTTTCCCCGCGTGCGTGTTATGGCCCACCCTTAGCCCAGTTTCTAAGGACAGGCGTTGTAGTTTGACCGTTTTGGGGCAGTCCTTCTGCATATGCTCACAAGAGCCGCAGACAAAACACTCCCCGTGGGCCAGCCTCCTTTGTCTGACGTTTGTTTTTACTTTGGCCCTGCTCGTGTCCATAGCCTCCTCAGCAGGGGGAGCTGTAGCCACACGGAGCTCTCTGGCAGTGAAGCGTGGGGACGACGTCACCTTTTCGGAACCGGAAGGGGGAGGGACGGCTCGTGCCCGGTCACGCCCCCCGGCCTGCTCCCGACAATGCTCATTTAAACGGTTGTCTAAGCGTATAACCAAATCGACAAGCCCGTCAAAATCCCGCGGTTCCTCCTTAGCCAGCAGGTGCTCCTTCAGGACCGGAGACAGTCCATTTACGAAGGCGGCGCGGAGCGCAACGTTATTCCAGCCGGACCTCGCTGCCGCGATGCGGAAGTCGACTGCATACTCGGCTGCGCTGCGACGCCCCTGTCTCATTGACAGCAGCACGCTCGAAGCGGTCTCGCCTCTGTTGGGATGGTCAAACACTTGTTTGAACTCCCGTATAAACCCAGCATAAGACGTTAGGAGCCGTGAATTCTGCTCCCAAAGTGCCGTAGCCCAGGCGCGTGCCTCTCCTCGAAGCAGATTAATAACATAAGCCACCCGGCTGGCGTCTGACTCGTACATGACAGGACGCTGTGAAAAGACGAGCGAACACTGCATGAGGAAGTCTGCGCACGTCTCCACACAGCCCCCGTACGGTTCCGGAGGGCTTATGTATGCTTCAGGGGACGGTGGGGGGGTCGTTGAACGACCAGTGGAACGTCTGTTACGGGCCCAGGACCAGCAAGAGGAGTGGCTGCAGCAGCGCCCTGATCGCGCGCTTCCACCCTGGCGGTGAGAGCCTCCACCCTCCGGTTAAGGAGAACATTCTGCTCGGTCACTAAATCTAGCCGAGCCGTGAAGGTGGTTAAGATCTGCTGCAGCTCACTCAACATGCCTCCCGCTGACGCCTGCGTTCCTGGCTCTTCCATTGGCTGTTCAAGCTCGGGTTGACGCCCCTCGGAATCCATGACGAATGGCCGAGAAATCCTGTTAGGAAGGTGTCGTAGCACGGACCCACAACAGGGGGCGCAAATGAACGGACAATGAATAAGCCAAAAAGTAACAATTTAATGTTGTGACAACACACAACTAAATACACAAAATTTGCAAAGTCAATTAACACCAGGTGACGTGTGGGCAGGCTCGAAGATAGAAGACCCCCGACGAGAGAGAAGCCGCGTCCCACACGGCTTCCACCACCAACGGTCTGAAGAACACCGGAGCCGCCAAGTCCCGTGTCCCCAGGTGGCTTCCGTCTTCGGCTGTCGACCCTGGTACTGCTGGCAGAAAGCAAAGACAAGATGAATGAGTGTGAGTCCGCACACTCAGTAATCCACAGTCTGCACACAGTTAGGAGGGAGCACCTCCACCTCCAATCACACACTCGTGCAGCTCCTGTTTAAACCACTTATCTGGTTTGGGGTGTGAGGCGACGCCAATTCCACAGATAAGGACGAACACCACAGGATAACGGCTGCAAAAGATGTTCAGATTATCACTCAACGATATGAGTCAGCAGAGAAAATTACCTCTTCGGTAGTCGATTTCTCGGTGGGGAGGTGGAGTTGCAGTCCGGCTTATATAGTGGTGTAGATGAGTGACAGCTGGTGCGATGAGTGACAGCTGTCACTTCTTCTGGGTCTGGCGCCCTCTCGTGCTTGGAGCCCGCACTCCAAGCAGGGCGCCCTCTGGTGGTGGTGGGCCAGCAGTACCTCCTCTTCAGCGGCCCACATAACATTCCTGTCCCTGTGAGATCAGATTTTAAGGTTCTGCTACTAGTCTATAAAATTGTTCATGGACTGGCACCTCCCTACCTAGTTGACCTAATTAAACCTTACGTACCGGCCCGGGCTTTGCGTTCTCAGGGTGCAGGACTACTTTGTGTCCTTAGGGTGAATAAAAAGCCTTCGGGTCACAGTGCATTCTCTTATCATGCCCCTGTTCTGTGGAATGATCTGCCTGCATCAATACAACCGTAAGATTCTGTAGAGACTTTAAAGTCCAGACTTATTTTAAAATTAATAAAATTATTTTCCCTTCCGCATAGCTAGCATACTGGCATAGTATGTTTCTGTGCTTTTTACTCTTTTAATTCATTTTATTGGGAAATGGAGTGTGCCACAGCCTCAACTTTATCTAAAGTCTGGGTCTTTTAGTGAAGCTTAGGGCTAGTGGCCTGCGATCACCTTAGTATTTCTTCTGTTTTTGCTTGTCAGCTTGTTGCTTAATGCTGACAAATTATACTGTGTATCTGTTGTCTTTCTGTTGCTTGATTCTGATTTTTTTTTTTTTTTTTCTCTCTGTTTGAGGTGCGGCTCCATCCAGAGATGGGTGTGGTATCTGTTCCGGAAACCATCCTGTGCACCAGCAACATTTCCTGTGCGTTCGTTTTGTGAATTGTTTTGTAATATGTGTCTGTAGCATGGCCCAAGCAGAGGGTCACCCCTTTGAGTCTGGTCTGCTTGAGGTTCCTTCCTCAGAGGGAGTTTTTCCTTACCACTGTCGCTCTGGGGGTTGGTAAGGTTAGACCTTACTTGTGTGAAGCACCTTGAGGCAACCTTGTTGTGATTTGGCACTATATAAATGAAAATAAATTGAAATTGAAATTAAAAATAGTAAAATAATTAAAAAATAAAAATACACTCATCTTCAGTCGCTTAGTCCAATTAAGGGTCATAAAAATAATGAAAATAAAAATTAAGAAGATGTACATGCAGTTACCAATAGTCTACAGTAAATAAATGTGTACACTGGAGATGTGGAATTGAAATAATAGTAAAAAATTGTGTTTTCGGTGTAAAAATATGCTGTCCTATAAAATGAGTTATATTATACATACACTCAACAAAAATATAAACGCAACACTTTTGGTTTTGCTCCCATTTTGTATGAGATGAACTCAAAGATCTAAAACTTTTTCCACATACACAATATCACCATTTCTCTCAAATATTGTTCACAAACCAGTCTAAATCTGTGATAGTGAGCACTTCTCCTTTGCTGAGATAATCCATCCCACCTCACAGGTGTGCCATATCAAGATGCTGATTAGACACCATGATTAGTCTTTGAGTTCATCTCATACAAAATGGGAGCAAAACCAAAAGTGTTGCGTTTATATTTTTGTTGTGTATAGATAAAGTGACGTAGCAGTTTAATCTCCTGTTTGGGTTTATGGTGGTTTGCGTCCGTTTTTCTTTCAGTCCTTCAGCCAACAGATAGTGAAGTTTGTCGATGTTGCTCTCAAAGTCTGTTTGGGTGTTTGTGATCTGTGTCTCTATTCATGTCTCTGATGTCTTGGTGCAGCGGGCAGGTGGTCAGGAAGTGCAGCTCGGTCTCCACCTGGTGCTGTGAGCAGTGGGTGCACAGTCTGTCTTTTCTGGGGAGCCAGGTCTGTCTGTGGCAACCTTTCTCCATGGCCAGGCTGTGCTCACTGAGTCTGTACATGGTCAAAGATTTCCTGAGCTTTGGATTGGTCACAGTGATCAGGTATTCTTCCACCGAGTTCTGTCTGTTTAGGGACAAACAGCATTCCAGTTTACTCTGGTTTTTGGTTGATCTTTTTTTCCAGTGCGTCACATATTTTTCTTTTTGTTTTCTTATAATTTGGTTTAGTCTAACAGGGTTTGTGTTTGGTGGCTCTGCTTGTGTTTGTGTAGAGAGTCCCATAACCAGCTAGCTGAGGGGGTGTCTCTCTACAGTCTCTCTGTGGATCAGGGTTTTGTTATGGATCATGATTGGGTCACTATTTTTAAGGTGGCCATAAAATTTTATTGTTCTCTTTTGAACTTTTATAATTAGTGGGTAGTGTCCTAATTCTGCTCTGCATGCGTTTGTTCAGTGTTTTTTTCCATTGGATGCAGAGGATGGATTTGCAGAATTCTGCATGCAGGGTCTCAGTTTGATGTTTGTCCCATTTTGTAAAATCTTGGTTGGTGAGCTGGCCCCCGACCTCACAACCATAATGAGAAATGGGTTCTATGATGGAGTCCAGTATTTGGAGCCAGATTTGAATTGGGATGTCTACTTTGATGTTCTTTTTGATGTCATAAAAAGCCCTTCTTGCCCCATCTCTCAGGTCATTTACAGCTTTGTTGAAGTTGCCTGTGGTGCTGATGGTTATTCCGAGGTAGGTGTCGTTTTTGTGTGTTCTCGGACCGTCTTATCAGGGAAGAAATGATATTTGTGTGACTGGAGGCCGGGTCCTTTTTTGGAATATCATAATTTTTGTCTTGGTTAGATTCTGCTGGGTCCTTTTTTGGAATATCATCATTTTTGTCTTGGTTAGATTCACTGTCAAGGCCCAGGTTTGGGTAGAAATTGTGTAGAAGGTCAAGTTGTTGTTGTAGTCCTTCTTTGGTTGAAGACAGCAACACCAGGTCATCTGCCAAAACAGGCATTTGATTTTTGTGTCCACTAGAGCAGTGGTTTTAAAACTGTGGGGCGTGCCACCCCTAGGGGGCGCAAAGTTCTTCGGGGGGGGGGGGGGGGGGGGATATCTGTATACACTGTTAACCATGAAAAAAAGAAAAGAAAAAAAGGAACATCATTAGCTAACATGCCAGGAGCAAAATGGATAAATATTTAGTGCATAAATATACCAGTGAGAAGACAGAGTTTGGGGCAACCAAAAAAAAAGAATAAATAGAGTACGATCTTCGTTTTCTCCTCTCTACAGTGCATCCCCACATCAGCCGCCTGTGCGCGTCAAAGACCCAGAGTTACTGCTTGCACTAAACAAGAGGTGAGACTAGATGAGAGACTAAATATGTATAAAAGTTGAATTAATATTATTTATGTTAAAATGTGTTAGTTATGTCAAAGACGTCTAAAATTTAAATGTAAAAAACAATGTTTAAAATATGACAAAAGATAAAAAATAGAAGAATAGAAAGTATAGAAATGTTTGAAAAGGGTGTAAAAAAAAAAGGGTGCTTGGGACTCTGGTGAGGGCGGTCGCATCTCCACCTCCCTGAATTTTCATAATTGGGAACTGGTTTGTTCATGTGAAGCTGGAAAAGTGTTTTTCACTGCTCAACCACAAACACGGCAGGCTTATTAGCCTCTCAAGGATAAAATGCCCCATTGTTTTTCCTCCAGAAGAATTTCTGCGGTTTGATGTTGTTTGCAACACAATAAAACATTTTATGTTTATATGATCAAAAAAACCTTTTGAGGCCAACAATTTTAAGTTTTCATTTTTACAGTGTATTACGGTAAACAAGTAATAATTGTGGATTAATTGCTGTATCTTATCTGTGGAAATGTGAGTGTGGACATAATCTCGTTGTTGTTGCACTTGTAATGACAATGACAATAAATATCATCCATCCATCCATCCATCCATCCATCGAAAATAAGCCTGTGTGTTTGTTGTCACTTGTCGTTTGTGTACATTGACTTTATGATGCCATATGTTTTTGCTCCAACCCCGCTTTCCAACAGTTTGGACAGCAGACCCTTGGGCCAAATTGAATCGAATATTTTTTTAAATCTGCCAGACAGGAGAACAGTTTGTCTTTATTTTTGTTTGTTTGGTTGTCAGTCAGGGTGTTGAGGATGAAAATCTGGTCTGTTGGACGATCCTTTGAAATTTGCTCAGGACGTGTAGGAGTCTGTGATTGATGATCAGGCAGAAGATTTTCCTGAGGTTGCTGTTGACACAGACTCCACAGGAGTTAAAAGGGTTAAGTTTGTCACCGTTTTAGCGGAGCGGCGTTATCAGTCCTTGGTTACAAATATTGGGGAAGATCCCGGAGCCTAGGACAATGATAAAGAGTTTTAATATGTATCTGTGCTCTGACTCCGCTCTGTTTCGGGCTCAGCGAGCTGCAGCATGACATCACACGTCAAAGTAAATGGGTGTATGAGGGGGGGGGGGGGCGTTTTCTGACTTGGGGTTGTAAATATACTAATTCATAGTTGATGGTTTTTTGGTTTCTTCAGTTTTTTGTTACCTGTTTGACTCCATATTTCCCATCTCACTTTTGTTTTGCTACCAGCTTTGTTGATTTGTTTGTTTGCATCACAGAGAAGAACGCTCATGTCAGCGTCTCTTCACACTTTGGTCATGAGAAAGCGCCAGATGCTCCGGCACGCTGTAGCTCATCACCTTGAATTATCAATGTTTATCATCAAACGGACGTTGGAGCTTTGGGGATCTAAACACCTTCTTTCCTTGTAGGACCCGCAATCTCTCCGGTTCTCCCAGACCTCAGCAAGCAAAGAAGACTCACTTCATCAAGAACATGAAGCAATACGACACGAGAGGCAGTAGGTACGTTGACGATGTCGTCGATTTTAAGTTGAACAATAAACGTTAAATTGGTTTCATATGGAAAAGTGAGAAAATAAATTAAACCTCTTCCATCTTCAGGTCCATTGCTGCTTTTTTGATTTGGTATGTATGTGAACATGATGCACAGATGTCTTACAGATTACTTTAGGAAAAGTATCAAATGATCAGTGTGAGCACTGCTTTCACGTTGGCCAAAATCACATGTTGCTGTGAAGGTGACGGTTCTTTGAGATGTTGGAGAAGCAGGGAATGATGGGAACACATGATGGCAGCAAGCCAGGTAGTGTAGTGCATAGAAAAGAGGAGGGCTCTAAGCATTGAACCTTGAGGTACTCCGGTAGACAGGAACTTTGCTTTAGCCATGAAGACATTCTGAAGAATCACTCAGAGGTCAGTCTCAAACCAGTTCAGGGCAGTTCCTGATGTGCCCAGTTGAGATAGTGTCCACTGGAATCAGTGTCATCACTTTAGAAATATTCATAAATAAGAAGGTAAAAACTGATAAACAGGTTAGTCCTTGTGTAACAATGTCCATTCTTACCACTATATTTAACATAAACATTTAACAGTCTAGAGTCTATATGTGTGTTTGGGGTGACAGCAGGATGATCCACAGTGTGCAAAACCTTCTACCCACGCCCACATCCAGGCTGAAACAACTTCCTCTTATTCTTACACGTGAACTAAAACCAGAACAAAACCTGGAGGCACTTGTGATGCCGTCTGTCAGAATAATGTTCAGCGTAACAAAATACAGCAAGAGAGTCCAGAAACTGTTTCAGGGGAAGTCCTTAAGATGTGGAAAGGATTTACAGCCAGTAGACATCAACTGGTTTTTCTCTCCAGCTCTGGACAGTGTCACTGTCTGCCATTCACATCTTCCTCTACTGTATTTTTTCCCCTTGTCCTTCCTGGCAGTTTGGCTCAATGAAACACAGAACTGCTCATGAGATAATAATAGACCAAAGGCTGATTGTATTAAAATAGATCCAACTAAGACCATCAGAGCTTTGGCATGTTGTCACATGAAGTCCACAATCCTCTGCATCTGTCCTGCTGCTGCGGTGCCTTTAGGCAAAGGCTGAAATCCAGAGCTGCAGCATCTCAGCAAATCTACCAGAGAAGACTAAATGTTCACTGGGATCACCTGCCCAAAATGTTCAACCTGGGTTGTGGTCTAACACGGGTGTGGGGGTGTGTCAAGGTGTCCAGTCAGTACCTTTGCCAGTAAGAAATGGGTCACTGACCTTTGCAGATGATGCACTGATCTATGAGGAATCAGCTGATTGAGGAATTGGCCTGCCTGGTCCTGGGAGTGTCCTGGCCCAAGACCAAGCTTTTTTAATCCAGGTTTTACACCAGCAGTAACAGTCATGTCTCTGGATGCTGACCTCATGAAGAGCTCAGCTGTAGTCATGAGGCCACTGGACAGGGTTGCATGTTGATATCACAATCTTTGCAGGAGAATGAAGGTCCAGCTCTTCAGAATCCTGGATGGTCCTCTCTTACTGTATGGTTGCTACCAAACATGATAACTCCTAGGTCTCTCTGGAGAATTATTTGGTACTACTGGAATGATTTGATCTCAAGTGAGTACCTACTCAAGGGGACACCAATGAATTCTTTTATGTTCACTGTGAGGACTAAGGATGTCAGGAGTACCAATACTTAGGGTACCATTTCAATACTAAAATTTTGAAAATGTGGCAGTACTAGTTTTTCTACTGTGTTAGTTCTATCATTGGTGCTGAGGATGCAAAATCAAACCTGTCGTCTGTGTTGTGATACCTGGGCAATGGATCAAGTAGGGCATTGCCTGTTGGGGTGAAATACGGTGGGGACCATGTTTGCCCCATGGCCCATATGGTCCACCAGGACCCTGAACATGAGATGGCTACCGGGGATCTGTGAAACAAGAAGACCTCAACAACAGTTGAGGTGGAAGATGTAATGGCTTATAGTGCAACGGCTGTGAAGGCGGATGAAGGCTGCAGCAGGTCCTCACACCCTGATTGTCTGGGATCTCCCATGCATTTGTAGGTGTGCAATGATATTCTCATGTTAAACAAACCCACGCACAGGCATCTCTGTAAGAGACCATCTTCCTCACTACAGAGGGATTCAATGGAAGAGTTTTTCCACAATTGTTGTTAAATTGTGAAGATGGAAAAATAACTTCTGCTGCAGCACAAACAGCTCTGCTTCGAGTTGTTAACAAGAAAACAGTCAGATGCCCCACTGAACCTTTGAAGAGGATGAAGCTTAGGCATAAAATCGCAAAAGCTGTTTGCAAACACCCTATAATGCATTTCAGTCCTAAGCACTGAAAAAACAGATCCAGTTCTGAAGATGAGTGAGTTTTAGTTTGTGTTAACAATGTGTTATTCCGTTAGTTAGCCATGTAGGCTAGCCACAGCATGGAGCTGTTCTGTGTCTTGTAATAAAACTATA
The DNA here is from genome assembly GCF_902500255.1 of Thalassophryne amazonica. Classification (NCBI taxonomy): domain Eukaryota; kingdom Metazoa; phylum Chordata; class Actinopteri; order Batrachoidiformes; family Batrachoididae; genus Thalassophryne; species Thalassophryne amazonica. The sequence continues at coordinate 16,881,179 of NC_047108.1, forward strand.
GCATTTGTGCTTTAAATCGATACGACCCGTGCATCAGACTTGGACAAATCTTGCAGTCCAACATCTGTATGATGTTTGAAGCTTGTAATCACTGAGCTCAACTGTGTTGTGAACCAGTTCTTTGTAACACCTTGCTAGGTCATACAGAGGGTCAGGGACAGCTAGCTGTGCCATTCTTTTATATACCGCCTGAAAATCAATCTTCTGCTACCCCAAGGATCCTCCAAAGATACCAGGTAAAGACATCCCATCATCACCTTTGGTCACTACTTACTGTCCAAGTCCAAGAACCGTACAGTAAAACAGGAAGCACCAGGACCCTAAAGACGTGGAGATTTTTAGGGGACATCATCTTTGCCCTAAAGGAAACTAAAGACGTGGACCTGTTGGGGGACATCATCTTTGCTCTAAAGGACCCTAAATACGTGGACCTGTCGGGGTACATCATCTTTGCCCTAAAGGACCCTAAAGGACCCTAAATACGTGGACCTGTCATGGGACATCATCTCTGTCCTAAAGGACCCTAAAGACGTGGATCTGTGAGGGGACACCGTCTTTGCCCTAAAAGACCCTAAAGATGTGGAGATTTCAGGCGACATCATCTTTGCCCTAAAGGACCCTCAAGACGTGGACCTGTCAGGGGACATCATCTTTGCCCTAAAGGACCCTGAAGATGTGGACCTGTCAGGGGCCATCATGTTAGCCCTGACCTCTGAAGAAAGTTTTCCAGATCAGTTCCGTGACTTGCTGTAAGTCCTCCAAAGTGTAGTTTGACATGATGGGTGGAGTCAGACGATTACCAAATCACATTAGATTGAATTAATTAATGATAAATCTTCAGTATCTGTGTGTAACTTTCACACTGTTGATCAGAAGACACGCGTGGTGGTGATGAATGAGAAAAATACTGTTCTTTCACTTCCACCTCTGCAGACTTCGGGCTGTTTCCCCGACCTTTAGGCTGCCACCACCGTACCGCCGGCTTTGATGTTCTGTCACCACGTACGCGTGTGCTTTATGAAGTTTTGAAGCTGTTTTTTGGGTGTGTTGTGGTCGACGTGCATGCGGCGGATCAGCAGGCAGCGTTTCTGCTTCCAACAGGCCCACTGGGGCGGAGCCGCTGCCTGCTGACTTCAGGCGGCGGACTTCCCTGCCTCGCAGCCGTGTGTGTGTGTGTGTGTGTGTGTGTGTGTGTGTGTGTGTGTGTGTGTGTGTGTGTGTGTGTGTGTGTGTGTGTGTGTGTGTGTGTGTGTGTGTGTGTGTGTGTGTGTGTGTGTGAAAGAGAGACAGAGAGAGTGTGTGAGAGAGAGAGTGTGTGCGTGTGTGTGTAATTACACGTGTTGTTCCCACGGTGATATGTGTGGACAGAAAGTGTGTCTTCTCAAAGCCTTCATTAAGTTTTAGGGTTGAGACTTCATGTTATGGTGAGGCGGGGCTTAAGGACGCTGTGGATCAGCTGAGACAACAACAGGGAATGCAAGTAATTACTGTAAAATGTGTGTGCGCATGCGTCTGTGTGGGGGTGCGGATGCGTAAAACCAAACAACATCAGCATTAATGTGTCTCGTGGGGCGGAGCCTCACTCACAACCCACATTATAAAGTGTAAACATGAACTTCTATTAGTCATTAATTCATATGTTTATATTAGTTAACATGGTCATGAGCATTAACTAAAGTATTAGTTAGCTAATGTTCTTATTAATCATTAATTAATATGTTTATGTCAGTTATTGTAGTAATAAGCATTAACTAAAGTATGAGTTAGCTAATGTTCTTATTAATCATTAATTAATATGTTTGTCAGTTATTGTAGTAATAAGCATTAACTAAAGTATTAGTTAGCTAATGTTCTTAATAATCATTAATTAATATGTTTATGTCAGTTATTGTAGTAATGAGCATTAACTAAGTATGAGTTAGCTAATGTTCTAATTAATCATTAATTAATGTGTTTATATTAGTTAACAAGGTAATAAGCACTGACTAAACTATGAGTTAGCTAATGTTCTTATCATTAATTAATGTGTTTGTATAATTAGTTAACATGGTAATAAGCACTGACTAAACTATGAGTTAGCTAATGTTCTTATTAATCATTAATGTGTTTATGTTAGTTATTGTAGTAATAAGCATTAACTAAAGTATGAGTTAGCTAATGTTCTTATTAATCATTAATTAATATGTTTGTCAGTTATTGTAGTAATAAGCATTAACTAAAGTATTAGTTAGCTAATGTTCTTAATAATCATTAATTAATATGTTTATGTCAGTTATTGTAGTAATGAGCATTAACTAAGTATGAGTTAGCTAATGTTCTAATTAATCATTAATTAATGTGTTTATATTAGTTAACAAGGTAATAAGCACTGACTAAACTATGAGTTAGCTAATGTTCTTATCATTAATTAATGTGTTTGTATAATTAGTTAACATGGTAATAAGCACTGACTAAACTATGAGTTAGCTAATGTTCTTATTAATCATTAATGTGTTTATGTTAGTTATTGTAGTAATAAGCATTAACTATAGTATGAGTTAGCCAATGTTCTTATTAATCATTAATATGTTTATGTGAGTTATTGTAGTAATAAGCATTAACTAAAGTATGAGTTAGCTAATGTTCTCATTAATCATTAATTAATGTGTTTATATTAGTTAACATGGTAATAAGCACTGACTAAAGTATGAGATAGCTAATGTTCTTATTAATCATTAATTAATATGTTTATGTTAGTTATTGTAGTAATAAGCAATAACTAAAGTATGTGTTAGCTAATGTTCTTAATCATTAATTGTGTTTATATTCGTTAACATGGTAATAAGCACTTACTAAAGTACGAATTAGCTGATGTTTTATTAATCATTAATTATTGTGTTTATATTAGTTAACATGGTAATAAGCACTGACTAAAGTGTGAGTTAGCTGATGTTTTATTAATCATTAATTAATATGTTTGTTAGTTACTGTAGTAATAAGCATTAACTAAAGTTATCACGTCTGAGTGATGGTTTGGACAGGATGCAAATGCAGGACTCAGACTACTGGCTCTGTGTGTAAAAGCAGTTTACTGCAACAGTAAACGGGGTTCGGTACACAGTAAGGCAGACCAACAAGAGTAACAAAACCAGGAACATCAGGCAAAAGGCGTGATCGTGTGTACAGGCAGGTAGTCGACAAACACGAGAAGCAGGCAGGATGAGCATACAAAATACAGAGCTGGAAGGACGGCACTAGACACATCGATCTGGCAAAGGAGCAGAGCAAAAAGCCCAGTATATCTACACCCAGGGATGAGCTGCAAAACTGAGAACAGGTGAGCATGGAAAGCACCAGAACAAGGGCGCGGCCAGAGAGAGGGAGAGGGAGATGCCCACCAACAAGAACCAACAGAGACAGACAAGAGAGATAGAGACAGAAAACCCCAAGCAGGAAAAAAAACCCAAGAGAAAGAACAAACCGGGCAGCAACCAAACAGATCAAAACAAACCGCAGCAGAGAAATAAAAGCAGACAAAACTCACATCCTGACAAATTAGCTAATGTTCTTATTAATCATTAATTAATCTGTTTATATTAGTTAATGTGGTAATAAGCATTAACAAGCAGTAATGCATTAAATAATTTATAAATTAATGCTTTGTTCACATGAGCACATTGATGATTATGAAACACTTAACTCTTAATTCACAGTTAGTTAATGATTATTACTGCAGTAACTAATTACTGTACCCTTATTGTAAAATGTTACGGTATCTTAGGACAGACAATGTGGATTTGTGCCATAATTTCAATTTATTTGTTCTTTTACATGAGAATGTACAGTACAAACACAATACATTCACAGTAAGAACAGGAGTAGGATGAAGACTAAGTCTTATTTAGTCCCTACCCCATTCTCACACAAAAAATACAATAAACAATTAACATAGATGGCCACATACAGTATGAGTTTTTGTTACATTGTTTTTACAAATAAGACTTCAACATTTCTTTTTTAAATTTATATTTAAATTGAATAATATTTGAACATAATTTTAATTCATTTCCCAAAGAGTTCCATAACTTAACTCCAGCATATGAGACACTCATTTGTTTAAGTGTTGTTCTTGAAAAGGGTAATTTAAAATCAAGATTTTGTCTACTATTTTCATCATTCATAATAAAAATATTTTCCAAAATTTGTGGTAACAAATTATATCGAGCTTTAAACATGATTATCAATGTCTGTAGAGAAATAAGGTCTTTAAGTTTTAACAGCCCTGACTTCAAAAAGAGTCCAGAAGTGTGCGCTTTTGGAGGAGCTCTATGCAGAACTCGTATCACTTTTTTTTGTAAAATAAATAAAGGCATTAAATTAGAATTATAGGAATTACCCCAGACTTCCAAGCAATACATAAAATATGGGAGACTTAAGGAGCAATACAAAATTCTCATTGCATTATAATTAACCAAAAATTTTACTTTGCTCAAAATAGCAAAATTTTTACTGACTTTCTTTTTTATATAGGCAATGTGTTGCTTCCGTTTTAGCTTCTCATCTATAATAACCCCCAGAAATCTAAATTCTGACACTTTTTCAATTTTAATCCCATGAAAAATAAATTCAACAGTATCTCTTTGTCTTTGATTCGTAAATAACATATACTTAGTTTTACTTAAATTCAATGAAAGTTTATTCACATTAAACCATTTTTGAAGTAGGGCCATTTCTTGCTCAACTATATTAAATAATTCATCCAAATTCTTTCCAGAACAAAAAAAAATTTGTATCATCTGCAAAAAGTACAAACCTTAATATTTTTGACACATCACATAAATCATTTATATACAAAATAAAACATTTTGGTCCCAAAACAGAACCTTGCGGAATTCCACATTGAATCTTTCTACAGTTTGATACCTGTCCTGCATATTCAACATACTACTGTCGGTTTTCTAAATAACTTGTTATCCATTTTAACACGACCCCTCTAATTCCATACGCCTGTAACTTGGCTAATAAAATTGATGATCAAGAGTATCAAAAGCCTTTTTTAAATCAATAAAAACTCCAATTGTATGTTTTTGTTATTCAATTCTGTAGCAAGGTCCTCTGTTATTTTCATTAATGCTAATGCTGTTGATCGATTACTTCTAAATCCAAACTGACTGTCATGTAACAGGCCATGTTTTTCAATAAAATAATTCAATTTATCTACAAATATATTTTCCAGAACTTTGGAAAACTGTGAAAGCAAAGATATAGGCCTATAGTTAGTGAGACTGTGACAGTCACCTGACTTAAAAAGGGGTATGACTTTAGCCACCTTCATTTTATTTGGAAAGACACCAGTGTTAAAAGAAAGATTAATGATGAATTTCAAAGGCTTAGCAATGCAATCTATAGTTTTCTTTACAATAAACATATCCAAACCATCACAATCACATGATTTTTTGCCCTTCATTTTGGATACAGTGGCAATTATGTCACACTCATCAACTTCACCAAGATAAAAGGATTTTAAAACTTTACTTTCAAGTCTCCAGTTCTCCTCAGTGTCATTTGAATGAATGGCATTTGCAAGAGATGGACCGACATTGACAAAATATGAATTAAATTCTTCTGCCATTTCTGCAACACTTATTTCTTTATTTTGGTCATTAAATAAATAAGATGGATGAATATGAGACACTTTGTTGCCAATTATGTCCCTTAACACTTTCCATGTTTCCTTAATATTACTTTTGTTTTCAGATAACAACAATGAATAATAATCTTTTCTTGCATTTCTCTTAATATTTGTCAACTTATTTTTATACGCCTTATATCGTTTTTCAGCATATTCTGTTTTGAATTTTATGAAATCTCTATACAATTTATTCTTTATTTTACATGCTTTTAAAATCCCCTTTGTTAACCAGGGTTTGCCATCAAATTTCTTTTGTTCTTCTAATATTTTAATATTTTTTTTGTTCTTCTAATAATTATCAATTAGATTAATAATTGAGAATTTTAGTAATCAAGTAATCTATTAAAACTGTTGTTTACTAACATAAACAACAGTTAGTTAATGTAGTAATAATGCTAACATGTTCAGCTGTGATAAAGTTATTTATTCATGTTTTTAGGCAGATGTTATTGTGTGAGGAGAGGGACAGGCGCAGTGGTCCAGCTGAAAGTCATCAGGAGAAAGAATAATTAAAACGAGAAGACAGACAAAACCTGCAGCTGTCCATTGTCTCCCTTAATGTCCATCATGTTACAAAAGACACATTTTTTCCAAATATCAACAAATATGGCCATACGCACCACTCCTGTCTTCAGCTAGCTAACGTTAGCGGCTACTGTTAGCTCAGATTATTCAGTGATATTTTAGTGAAAACCTGAGCAAAGGAGGAATGGAAGCATCTGGAGGACACTTTTCATTGCGGAAGTACTTTGAGAAGGATTAACATTTTACCTCTTTTCATTAATAGATAATATTCACAACACAAATCATTGATCCATCTTCTGCCTCTTAATGCTACAGTTAACATGGATTGTACGTCAGACGTGTTAACGAGGTGATGAATGTGTGTCTCCTGTTCCAGGATCATACTCATCTGTGCTCAGAGGTCTCTGTGCGCTGCCTTCTCCGTTCTACCGTACGGAGAGAGTTTCTACATCAGGTATCGACCAACGCTCACTGTGTTCACGCTAATTCTCAGTCCTGTAATGCTAAACTGCTATTGCTCCATTAACCCGTTTTCAGCAATTCCGTTCAGAATTGTCAAGCTGATTTCATATTGGCGCATTCCACATTTTATGAGACAACGCTAGTATTAACACAAAAATGCCTTAAAGTCGTGAATTAATATATGTAAAACCATTAGCAAGGTAGCGGTACATCATCTGCTTTCAAATGCTCAACAAGTTTAATTCCAAACCAGATACATGCTAATTGTTTAAGCTAACTGGTTTAATGAATCATCATTGGAGATGGGCTAGCAGAGATAGCATGTCAGCACCAGCACAGCATGCTAATACTAACGTTAAAGGAATACATTTGTATTGTTCGGTGTGTTCTCCTGCAATTTTCAAATGATATTTATTTTAACAAAACCTAAGACTTGAATCAGTTGTGCTATGTGAAATATTTAATTTGTAATGCTGCCATCTCATATTGGGTGTTGTTTTCTTCTTACGTTTGAACTCAACCATGTTGATTTTGAATCAACTATAAGATAACTAGCCAAGGTAGCTGGCTTGGCTAACCTTTGTTAGCTCCCCCCTCCCCCCAAACACGGGAGTCAAACACAACAGACTCAAAATGAATTTCCACTCAATTCTGACCACCAGAGGGCACTGCAGCTTGCTGGAAGCAGTCGCCCTGTTGCAAGATGATTAGCGCGCTTCTTCAACAATAAGTGTAAGCATTCACGATGTTATAGTTTTAAGTTTTGATACTTTATGATGGATTCTGCCTTTTTCTACTTCCAAAGTAGTGTTGTACTCCAAGTATGTCATATTTGTGCAAAAACTAGGTCGCAATGATACCGCAGCAACTTTCAGCCAATCAGCAGCCAGTGTTCAGATTTAGCAATCTGTGGCACCATGGAAATAGAGACTGGAATGGACATCACGTGACTAGCGGCGTGCCACACGGTGGCCATTACTAAGGGTGGAGAGAACCAATTAAACAGAAGCGAAATGAGGTGAAAAAAGGCAGCCAGTGCTTCACCATCAACTGCACCAACTACAAAACAAATTCTCAAATACTAAAATGAACTGTACAATAGCCTTAATGTACTTATGTAAAACAAATGTCTATTTTAAAGTCGTTATGTCGCAATTTAATATCAATATACTGACACTATAAACTCAACGCCATAAGTTCTTTTCATTAAGCTGCGTTCACATGCATACAAACATGAAAACTAAAATCTTTAAATATATTTATGTCTGTATATATACTTGCAATTGTTGTTTAATATAATATGTACATGGTGGTCACAGGTGGTATTTAAATTTTAACAGTGTGGTTGGGGGGGATGGAGGAGGTACGTTTTACCCTGACTGAGGGTCAAAAGTCATAAATTCTGAATGGCTTTATATCTACTTGTAATAAAATGTTAGTAAAAATCATATATACGAGGTCTGTCAATAAAGTATAGGTCCTTTTTATTTTTTTCAAAAACTATATGGATTTCATTCATATGTTTTTACGTCAGACATGCTTGAACCCTCGTGCGCATGCGTGAGTTTTGCCACGCCTGTCGGTGACGTCATTCGCCTGTGAGCACGCCTTGTGGGAGGAGTCGTCCAGCCCCTCGTCGGAATTCCTTTGTCTGAGAAGTTGCTGAGAGACTGGCGCTTTGTTTGATCAAAATTTTTTCAAAACCTGTGAGGCACATCGAAGTGGACACGGCTCAAAAAATTCAGCTGGTTTTCGGTGAAAAGTTTAACGGCTGATGAGAGATTTTGAGGTGATACTGTGGCTTTAAGGACTTCCCACGGAGCGGGACGTCACGCAGTGCTCCCAGGCTGTTTCAATCTGAAAACCTCCACATTTAAGCCTCTGTTGACCCGGGACGTCGTGAGAGAACAGAGGTTTCAGAAGAAGTCGGTTTCAGCATTTTATCCGGATATTCCACTGTTAAAGGAGATTTTTTTAAATGAAAGACGTGCGAACGGATTGCAGCATCGGCTCGCAGCCGCCGCAACGCGCCGCCACTGGAAAAACACCTCCGTTGGAAGCCTTAAGGACAAGTTGGAACATGCCCAGCTGTTAAACAATTTCTCATATACTCACTCCACTGAAAGCCATCAAAAGCCGCCTGGATTTTACAAATGGTTATCAACACAGAGGTGTTTTTCCTGCGAGCCGCCGCGACAATCTGTTCACACGTCTTTCATTAAAAAAATCTCCTTTAACAGTGGAATATCTGGATAAAATGCTGAAACCGACTTCTTCTGAAAGTTCTCTGTTCTCTCACGATGTCCCGGGTCAACAGAGGCTTAAATGTGGAGGTTTTCAGCTTGAAACAGGCTGATGACGGCGCCTGGGAGCGCTGCGCGACGTCCCACTCCGTGGGAAGTCCTTAAAGCCACAGTATCACCTCAAAATCTCTCATCAGCCGTTAAAATTTTCACAGAAAACCAGCTGAATTTTTCGAACCATGTCCACTTCGATGTGCCTCACAGGTTTTGAAAAAATTTTGATCAAACAAAGCGCCAGTCTCTCAGCAACTTCTCAGACAAAGGAATTCCGACGAGGGGCTGGACGACTCCTCCCACAAGGCGTGCTCACAGGCGAATGACGTCACCGACAGGCGTGGAAAAACTCACGCATGCACACGAGGGTTCAAGCATGTCTGACGTAAAAACATATGAATGAAATCCATATAGTTTTTGAAAAAAATAAAAAGGACCGTTACTTTATTGACAGACCTCGTATGTTGTTGTCATTAAAAGACTAGCAATAATATTACAGTGGAAAAAGCAGCAAGGTAAATGAGCACAATGGCAAGGCATACTTCAGATTTATATTTTAATACATAAGGATTGTTTATCCAGGCATGTATGGGTTCGTTAGAGCTTTTAATCAGCTTGAATACAACTTACAAGGCTTCATTTATAAAAATCCATCGAGAATTATGATGACAGGAAAAAAACATCACAGTAAATGAACAGAATGGCATATTTTCCCCAAATTTCCACACTTTACATAAAACATTTTTTTTCTACCCAGACATGTATGGGTTCATTAGAAAGAGCAATTAAACGGCTTTAAAACAAGCCTACTTTTATTAAAGTCTGTTAACAAATAGCGACAATAGAGAGAGAAAAGCAGCATAGTTTGTCATAATTTCCCCAAATTTCTGCATTTTACATAAAAGGTTTTTTTTCACCCACACATGCATGGGTTCATTGGAAAGAGCTTTCAAATGGCTTTAAAACAAGCCTACATTTATTAAAATCCATTAAGAAATAGTGACGCTAGTGTGAAAAAAGCGGTCAGTTTATTATTTCTGATCGGGACATCTCCACCCTTAGTAATGGCGCCTTCCTGTCCTGAGCGACGCTAATAGATTGAGTGCGCACATCCATTCCAGTCTATATTTCCATGTGTGGCACGTTACCACATCTGCACAGTTGATAAGCATGTTTAGATCCAGACCCTCACGTGACAGGTTGGGGCTAAGCTATTGTAGCTACATGGCATGCTAGCATGCACAGACACTAACTGAGTTAAAGGTTGACAATTATATTTGTACTCTCCAGTCCATATCACCATATCCACCAGTTTTGTCTCAACAGTTTGGTATGAGTGCAGGATTTAATCAAACGTACGCAACTAGCAACTATACTAGCTAGCTACCTCACAGAGGTTAGTTTGTGGACAATCAGAGAATGTAAAATATTATTTGTTCATTTGTTTGTCTAAATTCTTAACACGAGAATGTAAAAAACTTAATCTGTGCACAGTGTAACTGCAATAAACCACAGTTAACCTGTACTCACTGTCTCCCTCTAGTGACCCGACACTGAACCACCCAAGGAGGAGACACTCATCCGGTAACATCTCCACCACGCTGGAGATGTTACCGGGCCTGGAGGGTTTCCAGCTGCAGGCCTATGGCAGGGTACAAATAAACAAACATCTGTTTACACTTTACCGCCACAAAACATTGTGGGATGTTAGTGAATGACTTTCAAACAGAAACTGTGTTGATGTTTTGTCTGATTGTCTTCTGGCCCTTGCAGTCAGTGTCGTACGCACAGTTCCTGTACCCGACGAACGCTTTGGTGCGGCAGAAGCCGTCGTCAACAAACGACCTGACGCTGCAGATCCCTGTGTCCAGGAGCAGCCAGAGTGTGTCGGGCCGGAGCTTTCCGCCCAGCAGGCTGAACAGCACCGTGGGACTGGACCCGGGTAACAGTCGCACTCAAGTATCTGAACATCTGGAATGGTACATGTGACCTGGGTTCTAGCCACATTGGGTGGCGCCGGGCAACCCCGCCCGGTACTGCAAATTTCTGTGCGGCTCTCAGGTTCAAATTCGCAATTTTAAACCAATAATTAAAATAATTAAAATAATTAATAATTAAAATAATAAGAAATATATTTTTGATTTTCTTTGTATCAAATCGCAAACAGCAGAGATCAGAGAGTCTGCGCATTCTGTGGCCACAGAGCAGTGAATGGCTGCAGCTGGAAACAGCATCTCTGCTCCACTCTGAGCTGAAGAAAATAAATACCCTGCCATGAAAGTCCTCCGGAGGTCTTTCTGTATCCGTATCTGAAGATACATTCAGAAATGTAGTTTATTTTACAGTTGAAAGGCTTTGTGTTTCCAAAAAGCTCAGAGTTTGAAAAACAGCAGACACATGAGAGAGAGAGAGAGAGCGAGAGAGCGAGAGAAACCGACTCAAAGTTTTTTATTTAAAACAGCAGGTTTGACAGTTAGGTGTTACATTGTTTAAAAAGAAAAAGTAATGCAATACCACTCAAATTGTTGAAAAAAAAACTGTCATGATGACAGAAATCTGCCCGCTTCAATGGATTAAAAACTGTCATTTTTGAAGACTGCTAATGCTATGTCCATTAAATATTAACTATCAATGTCTTTTTAACATTTTCAGCGTTATTTAATTTATTAACTTAGACTTTTGACAGAAACATGCAAAAAGAACTTTGATCTTACAACATAAATATAATTTTTTATTTATTATTGTTGCATTCAATGCATCTAAAAACCACCCAGAATGAGTTAAAATAAGGCTTGCCAAGAATGTTGTAGTGGTATAAAGCCCTATAGCTTTGGGGGGCTACGGGAAGCTATGAGCCGCGATCGCATAATTTCCCCGGCACTAATGGTCCTAGCTAGAACCCTGCATGTGATCTAAAGGTCTGTTTGCAGTGGGGAGGGTCCACTGGCCCTAGAGTCCACTGGTCCTAGGGTCTACTGGTTCCTAGGGTCCACTGGTCCTAACCTCTTTATATTATTTGATGGTATATTACAACTCCAAACTGATTTTAAAGTTCACAAATAAATGTAAGACTTTCAAATAGCGAACAAACCAGATCCAGTTTTGTTAAATTTACAAAACTAAAACATATAATTATGTTGACATAAATCATTAATCACCTTTAATTGTGCTGTTGTCTTTAAATCTGTTGAATTGAAAATCAACAATTAAAAATTATTATTATTTTTTTTATTGTCACACTTTTGTAACATTACTTAACATATTTTATTGCAACATTTAACCTACCATAAATGTAAAAACAAACTCAACATGCTCTCCTTAATATTAGGGCTAGGACTAGTGGGAAGTTCCCATGCAGTTTGTGTTTTTGCACTTTGAGTAAAAGTCTGGTGCTTTTTCCAAATAAAAAAAATAATTTTATTGATAAACTTTGATTAAGGAAACATGAAAGCACTTCTTTATTATTATTATTATCACTGTTTTGATCGGCCCAACACATGCAGAAAGTAGAACATGTGGCGTGCTTCATGATGCTAAATGATGGCTGTTGACTGATTGGCCATATTTAAATGCAGATACACAATATAACATCGCTATCTGTAGTTTAGTCAGTTGTAACACCATAGCGGACAAATGTGCAAATACATTTTCTTTACAAAACCGCCAGCATGTTACTGACTGCACCGCTTAATGAGCTAGCTAGCCTAGTTTAGCCTCTAAAACAGCTCACCAACCCAGCCAGCTAGTTAGCACATGGCTGGTTTGAAGTGCGCTTGTTAAATGATGGAAATAACAGATTTGAATGAGAAGGTGAGGCAGGTCAGGGGTCAAGACAGAGCTGATTAAATATTGGTGCAATCCCAGATCAAGGGTTAGATACTGTCTTTGTTTGTTGATCTTTGATCCAGACGTTGATCCTGATCATTTTGATGATTTAATTAGGATTGCTGATTAGTTACCTATTCAGGATTCACCCCTTGATCCTGATTACAGGAACAAAAGAAGACAAGATGATTAAAATGTAACCTCTTTGGTAAAGTTCAAAGATTAGCCATCATAATCAAAGAACTTCAGGGCAGAGATCAAAGGAATAACCCTCTCACCATCAAAGAGACAAAAGGAAACTGGTGGAAACTCAGCAGAGGTACGTGCGCTCTGAGTGCAGCTGTGGTTACCTATGGACACGAGGTAATGTGTTCACTGGTGTTTGTTTGTTTGTTTGGAGGATAACCCATAAAATAATGAACAGATTTAAATGAACTTTAATGAGCAGATAGATAATAATTTTGGAGGTGATCTGGAATAAATTCTGAAAGTGAGATCCAGAAGAATGTTTGCCATAGAACGTTTAACTCAAAAAGCTGTGAGGATGTTGTTGAAATTTGGTGAGCTCTGATGGATAGTGTCATAGAAAACGAGGGATTTTATTTTGAATTTGATCCTGAACATATTTTGCATCGAGGCTCCAAAAGAGGTTCAAAGCGTTGAGGAGTGCGTGGCCTTGGCGGAGGTCTGTCAACGCACCGAGTGCTACGCTGGGTCACTGGTGCGCATCTGGTGGAAAGTGTGTTTGTGGAGATTAGAGCTGAACGCTTTAATCAAAACCAGCTGAAAACATGTGAGGGCCGAGGAGCGACGCGGCCTCCCTGTGGGCGTGACACAGACAGACAGACAGACCTGGACCCGGTTTGTGGATTAGCTCCAGTACAGTGGGACTAAACGGTCTGACGGACGTGGAGTCTGTTCTGAAGAGTGACAGCATTTAGACACGTTTCTCCAACAGAGGTATGTGAGGGTGTCGCCGTCTCACTCAGACCCGTGAGTTATGCAACACACAGCCGGCGTGTTAAGGCGGCGCAGCTGTAAGCGAGCAGGCCGGCCCAACATGTCAGGGTGTGTGTGTGTGTGTGTGTAAATCAAAAGCAGACTTAAGTGTGAGAGCTACAGAGCACATTTTCGGATACTCCAGATATGTTTTCAGATATATAATGAAGTTGGCAGAGGTCATGTTGTCACCTGTCTGTCTGGTTTTTTTTTGTGAACAGCCTGGAGCCCACAACTTTTTATATGTCATTATGTTATTTTTTTCAGAGGATTTATATTCTGATAGGAAAGCACTGATTCAATTTTCAAGGTCAAAGGTCATAGTCAGGAAAAATCTTGAAAAATTAAAAAAAAAAAATCCCTATCTTAAACAATAAACAAATTTAAAAAAAATCATACCTCTGTCAAAGAAGATTAGATGTCTTTCATATTTGAGGGCATTATGTAAAATGGTATCATTTATCAACTGTTTGATAAACGGTCCCCCCCTACAAATCTATCCGCCCTGCCTCCAATGCGCATGCATCATTTCTGAGCATCACGAGTGATTCACCAATTATCACCTTGTTTCTGCTTCAAACTGCCTCCAGTCATCATCTATCTCACCAACAGATAACTGAAGCTTTAGTACAACAATAATTTCCACATAAATCTAGCATTATTTCATAATAAAAGACAGAGGAAGCGATCAGAGCGCCACAGCTGCTGCAGCGCCTCCGTCATTTCAAAGCGTCAGTAGCAACTCACTGATTATGGCTCGTTTCTGCTTCAAACTGACTTTAGAATGATTTAAGATGTTTTACTTTGTCATCTGATGGTTAATAATCACATTAATCCATTTGATCGCTTTGGGTGAAGAGAGTCAGACTCAGAGTCAGACTCAGATGAGCTGCTGAGGTCCAAAATGACGCATGCACAGTGAAGGCAGGGTGGACCGATTTGCGACACCTGATCTGGTCCAGATTGTGGGTTTTGTGGACATTTGAATTTAATACTGAAATGTCCATCTGGTGTACATTTTGCAGTATATCTCAATCAAAGATGCCTCGGTCACTCTCATGTTTCTGTTTTGGATTTACCTGCACCACCAAAACTGGATGGCAGTTCCAGTTTTATGCCTTCGTCATCCAGTTATCAATCGGAAACCAAGTGCCAAAAAGCAACGACACAGTGTGCTCAGCAGAGATAACCAATGTTCTGTGAAAATTATCTGAAAAAGAATTCAGAAACTGAAAAAGTTGGGGGAAAAAAAAACCACCCTGCCCAGTGTGGCACTCTAGTTGGAGCAACATCTCTGCTATTTCGGCATTGTGGGTTAGCTCGCCTGACCCAGCGCTGAATTTGCCGGCATGAGAAGATGCTGCTGGGTGAGTGTGAGTGTTAACTTACCAACATTTAGGCATAAAAACACACGAGATACACAAGTTCTTGTGCCAAATATACTCCCGATGTTTTTGTTACCCATGAAAACGCACTGTCATCGCAGGTCTGGGAACTACTTTTTGTGCAGGATTTCATCAAACACGTCGGCGTACAAACACAGAATATACAGAAACTGTGTATCTTTGTTTGGCCAAAACGAGAGCGTCCACTGTTGACTTGCCATAAGTTAGTGGCGTGCGCGAGAGTATGGAAAAAACCCTGACAACACCACAAAAAAAAAAAAAAAACTTTGATTCAAGTGTATGAACTCAGTACATCTGACATTTGATCACATCCAATTTTTCTTATGAAAAGTCACTCCTAACAGGACTTTGACCTTGAACATTTTTCCAAGGTAAAATTTGTAGAATTGGAAACTAGTGCTGCTCTGCGCTGCTCTAGTTTCAGATATGTTTTCAGATATTTCAGATATGTTTTCACATATTTCAGATATGTTTTCAGATATGTTTTCAGATATGCTTTCACATATTTCAGATATGCTTTCACATATTTCAGATATGTTTTCAGATATTTCAGATATGTTTTCACATATTTCAGATATGCTTTCAGATATTTCAGATATGTTTTCAGATATGCTTTCACATATTTCAGATATGTTTTCAGATATTTCAGATATGTTTTCACATATGTTTTCAGATATTTCAGATATGTTTTCAGATATTTCAGATATGTTTTCAGATATTTCATATATGTTTTCACATATGTTTTCACATATTTCAGATATGTTTTCAGATATGCTTTCAGATATTTCAGATATGTTTTCAGATATGCTTTCATATATTTCAGATATGTTTTCAGATATGTTTTCAGATATGCTTTCACATATTTCAGATATGTTTTCAGATATGCTTTCACATATTTCAGATATGCTTTCAGATATTTCAGATATGTTTTCAGATATTTCAGATATGTTTTCACATATTTCAGATATGCTTTCAGATATTTCAGATATGTTTTCAGATATGCTTTCACATATTTCAGATATGTTTTCAGATATTTCAGATATGTTTTCACATATGTTTTCACATATTTCAGATATGTTTTCAGATATTTCAGATATGTTTTCAGATATGCTTTCAGATATTTCAGATATGTTTTCAGATATGCTTTCACATATTTCAGATATGTTTTCAGATATGCTTTCACATATTTCAGATATGTTTTCAGATATTTCAGATATGTTTTCAGATATGCTTTCACATATTTCAGATATGTTTTCAGATATGCTTTCAGATATTTCAGATATGCTTTCAGATATTTCAGATATGTTTTCAGATATGCTTTCATATATTTCAGATATGTTTTCAGATATGTTTTCACATATGTTTTCACATATTTCAGATATGTTTTCAGTTATGTTTTCAGATATGCTTTCACATATTTCAGATATGTTTTCAGATATTTCAGATATGTTTTCAGATATTTCATATATGTTTTCACATATGTTTTCACATATTTCAGATATGTTTTCAGATATGCTTTCAGATATTTCAGATATGTTTTCAGATATGTTTTCAGATATGCTTTCACATATTTCAGATATGTTTTCAGATATGCTTTCATATATTTCAGATATGTTTTCAGATATGCTTTCACATATTTCAGATATGTTTTCAGATATTTCAGATATGTTTTCAGATATGCTTTCAGATATTTCAGATATGTTTTCAGATATTTCAGATATGTTTTCAGATATGCTTTCAGATATTTCAGATATGTTTTCAGATATGCTTTCACATATTTCAGATATGTTTTCACATATTTCAGATATGTTTTCAGATATGCTTTCATATATTTC
The DNA here is from genome assembly GCF_902500255.1 of Thalassophryne amazonica. Classification (NCBI taxonomy): domain Eukaryota; kingdom Metazoa; phylum Chordata; class Actinopteri; order Batrachoidiformes; family Batrachoididae; genus Thalassophryne; species Thalassophryne amazonica. Next base: position 16,898,199 of record NC_047108.1, read on the forward strand.
AGATATGTTTTCAGATATGCTTTCACATATTTCAGATATGCTTTCAGATATGCTTTCACATATTTCAGATATGCTTTCACATATTTCAGATATGCTTTCAGATATGCTTTCACATATTTCAGATATGTTTTCAGATATTTCAGATATGTTTTCAGATATGCTTTCACATATTTCAGATATGTTTTCAGATATGTTTCGATACAGTTCAGTCCAAGGCCCTTTGGTATTTCACCAGTTTTAATTTGTTTATGCTATTTCAAATACAAAAATAAAAATTTCTAAAATGATCTTCCTTAAACTCAAATCATATCTCTACAACCTGATATAAATTAACTAAAAATATAAAAGCCAAGATGATGGGTTGCACAAGTAATGGAACACTTTGGTATGATACCTGTAAAATAATCATTTTGTCAGTTTTCTTCAGACAAGTCATGGGATGGATACATGAACATATCCACTGAATATGTCTTGAACTTTATTTACATCAATTATGAAGAAATACAAACAGTTTGACACTGATAAATGTGTGTGGAGTAGACAGTTCTCAAAAACTGAGTGACTGTGCAAGAAGGAGGAGAGTGAGGAAAGACACCAAGACAACCCAGAAGTTGTTACAGGCTTCTGTGGCTGTGATTTGAGAAATTGTGCACAGTGCATGTTTTGCTTTTTGTATCTCCAGTTATTCAGCTTCATGATGAAGTGGTACAGAGGTCCAGTTTTGAAGTCGTTTTTTTACTACAACTACTAATACTACTTAAAATAATAATAATTTCGACAAGTAAAATGTTTAGAGAGAATTTAAATGTTAGAATGAATTTAATAGTTACATTTATAAACAATGTAGGTTAGAAATTGCAAGTTTTACTGTTACAGTGCTGTCAACAGTTAAATATGAGGTCAAGAAAGAGGTCTTTATTTTACTTTTTATAAAACAAGTATTTATTTTCATTGAAGTCAAGAAAGGGTGACTATAAAGTGAGTTTTGGCAAAACAGGTATCATTGTCATGTTGAGGTGGCAGAGGGTTGTTGTCGGCAGCTGGGGAAAGTAACTATAAACGTAACTAGTAATCTAACTTAGTTACTTTTACAATTGAGTAATCGGTAAAGTAACTAAGTTACTTTTTCAAGGAGTAATCAGTAATTGGATTACTTTTTCAAAGTAACTGTGGCAACACTGTGTGTAGGTCTGGAGGATGTGACAGACTATGACCCGGACCTCCTCAGCGACCCCCAGTGGCCGTGTGGGAAACACAAGCGGGTGCTGATCTTCGCCTCCTACATGGTAAACAAGCTGTTTGTTTAGTTTTTATTCTGATTGATTGTTTTTTTTTATTATTATTATTTTATTGTTTGACGTCACGGCCGCAACGCCAGCAGTTTGTCACGTCCGTTTCCGATGCAGAGGTCCAACAAGGCATCAGTCAGATGTGTTGCCGTGGGAAACGCCCCAATGTTCAATCATCTTAGTACGACTGACCTGTCAAACATAATTAGTTATTGATTGGTAATAGATTACCAATAAAATCAGAGGACAAATGTCATCTCTAATTTTTAAACATCTGTTTACACTTATCTCCTTTCCCTTGTTGATGCATTAATGCCTGTTTTCTTTTTCCACTTCTCCTATCCACTTGTTTTCTCTCCTTCCTTCCTTCATTTGCTTCTGCTCTCTTCTTCCTCCCCTCCCTTTGTTTCCTCCTTCCTTGTTTCCTCTCCCCCTCTCTCATTTCCGTCCGTCTTCTCATTTCCTTCTGCTGTCTTCATCCTCCCCTCTGTCCTTGTTTCCTTCCCTATTCCCTATTGCTCTCCTCCTCCTCACGTCTCTCATTTCCTTCCCTCTCTCCTCCAGACTACCGTCATAGAATACGTGAAGCCGTCTGATCTGAAGAAGGACATGAACGAGACGTTTAAGGAGAGGTTTCCTCACATCAAACTCACTCTGAGTAAAATAAGAAGGTAAATCAGCCGAACTCAAGCCGCATCTGCCTCTTTGTTCCTTACGAACTCTTGGGACCTGAAACCAGGCTTTTGATCATGTTTCTACTGTATGTGGAATAAACATCAGATTGCTTCGGGAAATAATCATCTTCCTCTTATTCCCAAAATGTCACAGACTATTTCCTGCAGCATCAGAACACCGCGCATAGACAAACAGGATGTCCATGTCAGTCGACAGTACAGTGCAGTAGACCTCACTGAATGTCACTAAAATGAACCTGAACCACCATGCTAATGCTAGATTTGATTAGATAGGACTGTATCTAATCTAATTAGATACAGTCCTTGGGAAGACTCCCTCAGGGAAATTGATGTTCCAGCAGCATTGTATGGCAGCACACAGGGTAAGAAGCACACCAGTTTGCAACTATAAATACAAATACACAATACGAATACCAGACATACTGATCAATACTGGCTAGCATTAACTGACACACTGAAACTACAGATTTCATCAACAGACTTCAACACAACATGCAAGAATGGAAGCTAATGTGTTAGCAACATAGCGTTAATCACAAAAAACAATTACAGTCACAATCTGGTACCCAGGTGCCAAGACAGGGTGGACCCTGGTGGTGTTCCTCAGGGATGAGTTCTGATTCCTCCACTGTTGTAGGTTGTGTTTTAAGGTTTTCTAACCTTGACTTTGAGGACAGTGTGACATTTATAGAATCAGTGGACACCCCGATTGCAACACGCAAGCATCTGGGTTTGTGTTTGTCCCGGGTCAGAGGTCTCGGCTGGACATTTCTGTAACTTTTGAATTTGTTGAAAAACTTACTTGGACTGAGTCCTTTCTGCCTGTGAGGATGAGCTCAACTGGACAGGAGGATGAAGGTCCAGGTCTTTAGAGTCCCGTGTCGCCGACCGAACGGTCCCCCCTAAAAGTCGCCCGCCGTGCCTTCACTGCGCATGCGTCATCGGCCGCGGTTCACCGATTATCACCTCGTTTCTGCTTCAGACTGCCTCCAGTCATCATCTGTCTCAGCCACAGATATCTGAAGCTTTTGTACAACAATCATTTACACATAAATTCAGCATTATTTCATCATAAAAGATGGAGGAAGTGATCAGAACACCGCGGCTACACGAGCTGCTAGCTGATGCATTCACTGCGTGTTGGTCATTTCAAAGCATCACCGAATATCACGTCGTTTCTGCTTAAAACTGATGTTAGAATGATTTAAGAGGTTTTACTTTGTCATCTGATGGTTAATAATGACATTAATCCATTTGATCACTTTGGGTGAAGAGACTGTCTCAGATGAGCCGCTGAGCATGCCCAGTGGAGGCCCGGTGGACCAATTTTTAGGGGGGACCGTTCGGTCTGCGACATCGGCCCTTCTGGTCACCCTATGTGGTTGTGAGACTTCGAGGTTTTCGGTGACACAAACAGCTGAGAATGCTGAAAATGCATAAACAGAACGCACAACTACAGTGAACACAGGAGGACAAAATTCATCCAAGAGACGAGTCCCAACAAACAGCTGAGGGTTTTTGTTGGGTTTTTTTTCTTAGAGCTTGATGAGGCATTTGGGTCCATCCTGGAACGGAGACTCTTCATTTTCTGACAGCTTCACAAAAGGGGTGGAACCAGAAGTCACGTTTGTGTGGCTCGCAGTCGGACTTTGTTTTGGTTCCACTTCTGACAACGGACTGAACTGCACCAGTAACAGCCCATTATTGGTTTGTTTGTTTGTCTGTGTGTCAGTCTGAAGCGAGAGATGAGAGCCGTCGGTGAGGACTGCGGCCTGCAGCCCGTCACCATAGCAATGGCGTTCGTCTACTTCGAGAAGCTGGTGCTGAAAGGTCGACTCAACAAACAGAACAGGTACAGGAACTCAACTCTGCTGGACATGCAGCTACTGATTTAAACACTAGAGGGTACCAGAGACAATAGTTTAGCTGCTGTGTCTAATCATTCTGACTTTATTTGATTCAAAATATTAAGTATAACAACAAAATAATTCAAACAAAACTCATAAACTATTCTACAAAATTACACAATATAACTAATAATCTATAATCAATCTGGAGATACTGATCGAATTTGCTTTGATTCTAGTTGCTTTCTCCTGAATTCACTGATAGGAACTCTGTATCAATCAGAAACTGGATCTGGAGCTACCTGGGTTCATTGGATCCAGGAAAGCTCTGTTTCCGGGGCTCCTCGGCTGGGTGACCTTGCAGCTGTGGACTGTCATTAAAGTTTTAGATGTCAGGTCACAGGTCTCGAATTGTAATTCAGATTTTTGTCAATTATTGTTTGGTCAAACTGGTTTTTTAATATTGAAATAAAAACACGCACCAATTAGTAAAACAGTAATATTGTTGACCGGCAATAATTGATTGTAGATTGATAGCTGACAAAAGCTCTTGAAGTTATTTGAACAGAAGTCTGGTGGGAATCGAATCACAGCCGAATTGTTCTCCTGAACTCGTTTTTATTGATTACTTATTTGTTGAGACTCGATCAAACAAACGTGATCAGATGTGAATTTGTTTTACAGGAAGTTGGTGTCAGCCGCCTGCATCCTATTGGCTGCTAAGATCAGCAGTGACCTGAAGAAACAGGAAGTCAAGCACCTGATAGATGTCAGTAACACACACAAGCACACACACACACTCACACCTACGCGCACAACTTTCAGCAACAGCGTCTCGGCACTGCTCACCATCTGACACAACCAGGTTTTATTTTTTTTTACTATTATTAGTTTACAACAGCTAGTGTTAAATTTTAAAAAATAGTCAATTTGGTCAGAAAAAAAAAAAATCAGATTGTAAAAACAGAAACATAATAAATTTAGAAATGTTATTTTATTATAAGAATTCTAAACAAACAAACATGTAAACAATGCTGGTTTAGATTCAACTCAGAATTAAAGGACATGTCGCACAGAAATCATAATTTAGATTTAGGCTGTTAGTGACCATCCGATGATCCACCAGGATTACAACCCCTGGCAAAAATTATGGAATCACCAGCCTCGGAGGATGTTCATTCAGTTGTTTAATTTTGTAGAAAAAAAGCAGATCACAGACATGACACAAAACTAAAGTCATTTCAAATGGCAACTTTCTGGCTTTAAGAAACACTATAAGAAATCAGGAAAAAAAATTGTGGCAGTCAGTAAAGGTTACTTTTTTAGACCAAGCAGAGGGAAAAAAAAAATATCGAATCACTCAACTCTGAGGAAAAAATTATGGAATCATGAAAAACAAAAGAACGCTCCAACACATCACTAGTATTTTGTTGCACCACCTCTGGCTTTTATAACAGCTTGCAGTCTCTGAGGCATGGACTTAATGAGTGACAAACAGTACTCTTCATCAATCTGGCTCCAACTTTCTCTGATTGCTGTCACCAGATCAGCTTTGCAGGTTGGAGCCTTGTCATGGACCATTTTCTTCAACTTCCTCCAAAGATTTTCAATTGGATTAAGATCCGGACTATTTGCAGGCCATGACATTGACCCTATGTGTCTTTTTGCAAGGAATGTTTTCACAGTTTTTTCTCTATGGCAAGATGCATTATCATCTTGAAAAACGATTTCATCATCCCCAAACATCCTTTCAATTGATGGGATAAGAAAAGTGTCCAAAATATCAACGTAAACTTGTGCATTTATTGATGATGTAATGACAGCCATCTCCCCAGTGCCTTTACCTGACATGCAGCCCCATATCATCAATGACTGTGGAAATTTACATGTTCTCTTCAAGCAGTCATCTTTATAAATCTCATTGGAACGGCACCAAACAAATGTTCCAGCATCTTCACCTTGCCCAATGCAGATTCGAGATTCATCACTGAATATGACTTTCATCCAGTCATCCACAGTCCACGATTGCTTTTCCTTAGCCCATTGTAACCTTGTTTTTTTCTGTTCAGGTGTTAATGATGGCTTTCGTTTAGCTTTTCTGTATGTAAATCCCATTTCCTTAGGCAGTTTCTTACAGTTTGGTCACAGACGTTGACTCCAGTTTCCTCCCATTTGTTCCTCATTTGTTTTGTTGTGCATTTTTTATTTTTGAGACATATTGCTTTAAGTTTTCTGTCTTGACGCTTTGATGTCTTCCTTTGTCTACTAGTATGTTTGCCTTTAACAACCTTCCCATGTTGTTTGTATTTGGTCCAGAGTTTAGACACAGCTGACTGTGAACAACCAACGTCTTTTGCAACATTGCGTGATGATTTACCCTCTTTTAAGAGTTTGATAATCCTCTCCTTTGTTTCAATTGACATATCTCGTGTTGGAGCCATGATTCATGTCAGTCCACTTGGTGCAACAGCTCTCCAAGGTGTGATCACTCCTTTTTAGATGCAGACTAATGAGCAGATGTGATTTCATGCAGGTGTTAGTTTTGGGGATGAAAATTTGCAGGGTGATTCCATAATTTTTTCCTCAGAATTGAGTGAGTCCATATTTTTTTACCTCTGCTTGGTCTAAAAAAGTAACCGTTACTGACTGCCACAATTTTTTTCCTGATTTCTTATAGTGTTTCTTAAAGCCAGGAAGTTGCCATTTGAAATGACTTTAGTTTTGTGTCATGTCTGTGATCTGCTTTTTTTCTACAAAATTAAACAACTGAATGAAGATACTCCGAGGCCGGTGATTCCATAATTATTGCCAGGGGTTGTACTTTGTGCACTTCCGTGACCGGTTTCAAAGTATACTGCATTCACAACAAACAGTTACAGAGACATCTGAAAACAAAGTATTCGTGAATACTCGAGTGTTTCTGATAAGTGACGTCGCTGCTAGAAGCATCCCAGCATGCGCTTCAATGGAATGTAGCTGATAATGTTAAGAACTGAGGCACAGATTAATTCCACAGTTTCCATAAGTGTGATGTCGTGTTATGACGACTCGTTCTTAAGTGAAAACTGTTCATTTTGATGCAGTCACGGTAAAAGCTGCACCTCTGAGAAGGTTTCGTGCACCTGTATGGCCATGAGCCATAAAAGCAGTCTGTCAATCCGGTTGTTAAGTGTGACATAACGCATCATGTGATTTTCAACTTCCGGCTCCAAACAAAAAAGGCGCGCTGTCATTAACATTGAGAACTGCACTGAGACAATCTGATCAGGCTGCACTTTAACCGCTGCACACGGACAACAGCATTAACATTGCAACATAAAACTCTTTGTATATTGTGCCTAAAACTCTCCTGGATATATTAACTGGGTTTTTAGACGTTGTTACTGTGTTTGTTTTATGTAAAAATGTCAGACGCTCAGGTTGTTTCTCCATTATTTTCAATGGGAGTTGCTGCGATTGCTTCCTGTTCATGTCATTTGGGGAGAAAGTCAAGTTTGCACTTTCACGTCCTGTTTATTTTAATAAATAATTTTTTATTAACAAACAGACATGTATATTTTACCTGTGCATAATAAAATATATAAAGTAAAAGAAAAAAAAGTTTTATTAAGTGTTCTGACCACAGAACCAGATGAATGCGGTTAACGGAGGTGTAGGCGGAGAAGGGAGGGACGGAGGTTTGCACACAATGTAAACACAAACTAAACTTAAACTGTAAATCCTTAAAAGGATAAAACAGACGTAACTTTAATTGTAAACTTGGAGGTCTTTGGACCTGGAAACAGATTTATCACGTGATGCATTACGTCAGCGCTTAACAACCGGATAATAATCTCTGTTTGAGGCTCAGTTTTGTGCACGATTAATTAAGTGTTCTTATCAATAAAATCTAAAAAAAACAAAAAATACATATGTTGCCGGGGAAAAAAACGCCGTGGAGATGTTGCAAACCCCAAAACATGAATCAGCTGCAAATCGTGAATTATCCGCAAACCGTTAATTGCAAAATGTGAATACTGAAAACATTTCTCCCAAAACATGAACGCGGGTCTCGCACAACCTGAATATCATTCATAATATATATATGTTTTTCAGTTTAAGTAGTTTATGGATTTCAGTTTACGGGTCAATTACTGCAGGAAACCTTAATCACAAACCCGATCACCGCAAAAATGATGATTATTATTTTTTATTTATTTGGGGGGGCACACTACAGCCTGAGGAGCTGATCCCAGCAGCTCGGTGTAGTGACTCAAAATTCACTGCACACATCAGTGGTCTCCTGCTGGTTATACTGCAGCACTCAGTTTAGAAAAATGTGCAAAAATTTAATTTTCGTGAGTTAGTGAATTTTATTGCTCATTTTATGACCTATTTTAATGTTTAAAAAAAATCCACTCAGATTCAATTTTTGCACATTTTTCCAAACCGAGTGTGTGTAGTATAACCAGCAGGAGGCCTTTGATGTATTCAGTCAATTCGGTGACACCACACAGGAATTTATTGAATATTTTTCTGGTGTCTTGTTTTTGCACTTTGTAGACGGTCCCTAAGCTTCTCTTTTTTCCGCCACCTGCTTGTTCAGATCAATGTTATTTTTCCAGCTCAGAGGACAGTTCATATGGATAAAAATAATGTAGCTCGTTGTCTACCTTCCTGAGGTTAGAAACTAGTGTTATTTGTTTTTCTACAATGTTTCTCTTAAGATTATTGAGCCGTTTACCGGAGGGGGAGGTTTGTGTTCTCTATGAGTTTGACAGGTGGATTGTCCCAGTCAAAGTCCTCACCTGACACTGTCTCCGGAGTGGGACACACCGAGCGGAACCGGGTGCTTGAATCCAGAAGCGAAAGCTGCAAAAATAATAATAATTTTTGCAGTGATCAGGTTTGCGATCAAGATTTCCTGCAGTAATTGACCCGTAAACTGAAATCCATGAACTACTTCAACTGAAAAAACATATATATATATTATGAATGATAGTTACGTTTTGTGAGACCCACGTTCACGTTTTGGGAGATATTTTTTCAGTATTCATGTTTTGCAATTCATGATTTGCAGCTGATTTACATTTTAGGGGTTAACTAATGTTCATGTTCACAGCGGCAGGACCTGCTACATGTCATCAGTTGCGCACACACACACTCACACACACACATTCCAGCACAAAATTCACACTCAAAGTAAAAATAAAAAAGCTTGTCACAAAAGGGGTAAAATCCTGAACATGCCAGACTCACCCAGAGGTTGATGTATTTCCAAATGTAAACTCCACAGGATCAAAGCCCCCACGCACACACACGAGATCACTGGCTGCAGCTCCACCTTCAGTTCTCTGATTGTGGCATGTAAAGTCCATCACCTCCTGGAAATAATGTATTCCGACTTTTTCCAATATAACAAATCCATTTCTGTGTCCAGGCAGTCTGTTAAAAACAGTGTCAGATGTCCTGCATCTACACTTTTGGTTTTGCTCCCATTTTGTATGAGATGAACTCAAAGATCTAAAACTTTTTCCACATACACAATATCACCATTTCTCTCAAATATTGTTCACAAACCAGTCTAAATCTGTGATAGTGAGCACTTCTCCTTTGCTGAGATAATCCATCCCACCTCACAGGTGTGCCATATCAAGATGCTGATTAGACACCATGATTAGTGCACAGGTGTGCCTTAGACTGCCCACAATAAAAGGCCACTCTGAAAGGTGCAGTTTTATCACACAGCACAATGCCACAGATGTCGCAAGATTTGAGGGAGCGTGCAATTGACATGCTGACAGCAGGAATGTCAACCAGAGCTGTTGCTCGTGTATTGAATGTTCATTTCTCTACCATAAGCCGTCTCCAAAGTCGTTTCAGAGAATTTGGCAGTACATCCAACCAGCCTCACAACCGCAGACCACGTGTAACCACACCAGCCCAGGACCTCCACATCCAGCATGTTCACCTCCAAGATCGTCTGAGACCAGCCACTCGGACAGCTGCTGAAACAATCGGTTTGCATAACCAAAGAATTTTTGCACAAACTGTCAGAAACCGTCTCAGGGAAGCTCATCTGCATGCTCGTCGTCCTCATCGGGGTCTCGACCTGACTCCAGTTCGTCGTCGTAACTGACTTGAGTGGGCAAATGCTCACATTCGCTGGCGTTTGGCACGTTGGAGAGGTGTTCTCTTCACGGATGATGCGAAGGAGATGTGTTGCACTGCATGAGGCAAATGGTGGTCACACCAGATACTGACTGGTATCCCCCCCCCAATAAAACAAAACTGCACCTTTCAGAGTGGCCTTTTATTGTGGGCAGTCTAAGGCACACCTGTGCACTAATCATGGTGTCTAATCAGCATCTTGATATGGCACACCTGTGAGGTGGGATGGATTATCTCAGCAAAGGAGAAGTGCTCACTATCACAGATTTAGACTGGTTTGTGAACAACATTTGAGGGAAATGGTGATATTGTGTATGTGGAAAAAGTTTTAGATCTTTGAGTTCATCTCATACAAAATGGGAGCAAAACCAAAAGTGTTGCGTTTATATTTTTGTTGAGTATATATACACAGCTTCAACAAACCAGCATCCACACAAACAGCTCGTCACCACACTTTAGGTTTCAAAATCCGACACTCTGAAGAAGTTAAAGTTTTTCGGGGTGAATTGTGTCGTCTCTTGTCTGTAAATCCGAGCCATCACTTTCAAATGAAAGCTCAGAAGCTTCATTTTTTGGACGGAGCAGGTTCATTCCTTCGGTGTGTCAGTCAGCAAGATGTTTCTGCGCATTCTAAAATGTGCGTCACACGCCGAAAAATGCAGAGAATTGCAGAGTGAGATGTTTTCCGGAAATGCACCTGCTAATGCTCAGAGTAAGAGGAAGAAAGTACATCAGAGATCACTAATTATTAGCATATGTGTGCAGAAAGACTTACAGTCATGAGTACTTTTATGCTGTCTTGCTAAGTGGGACGTTAAAACACATGCAACATGTCCTTTCAAGATGTTCAACACTTATATATAAATACAAATCCGTTTCTGTATTTATGATATTTCATTTTGTTGTTTTTTATTTTTATTTCATTAATTTAGAATGTGATGTTTTTGCTGCATAAAAAGCGTGATTGTTTTTTTAAGTGTGTGTGTGTGTGTGTGCGCGTGCATGCGTACTCACAGACACAAAACAATCAGTGAATTTTTTTAAGTCAGGTTCACGGCGTGGCGGAGGTTGAATAAACAAGCAAGGTCAAAATCACCAGGCAAACAAGGCAGAAACTGGATGCAAGGATGAGATACACGATCAACAAACTGGCAGGGGACAGAGAGAAAGTGAGGGCTTAAATACCAGGGGAGTAATCAGACGAGATGTGAAGCAGGTGTGAGGAAGATTCTAGAAGGGGCGTGGCCAGCAAGACAGGGAAAAAAGGTGGGTGTGACAGACGAAACAACTGAGTGTAAGTGGCCCCACCCACAACCAAACAGACAAAAAGAACTGAATACCACAGAAAATAAAATGTAGAAACTTAACTAAGACAGAACTCACCACATGGCTAAAGTACGAGGGCTGTCAATAAAGTATAGGTCCTTTTTATTTTTTTCAAAAAATATATGGATTTCATTCATATGTTTTTACGTCAGACATGCTTGAACCCTCGTGCGCATGCGTGAGTTTTTCCACGCCTGTCGGTGACGTCATTCGCCTGTGAGCAAGCACTCCTTGTGGGAGGAGTCGTCCAGCCCCTCGTCGGAATTCCTTTGTCTGAGAAGTTGCTGAGAGACTGGCGCTTTGTTTGATCAAAATTTTTTCTAAACCTGTGAGACACATTGAAGTGGACACGGTTCGAAAAATTAAGCTGGTTTTCGGTGTAAATTTTAACGGCTGATGAGAGATTTTGAGGTGATACTGTCGCTTTAAGGACTTCCCACGGAGCGAGATGTCGTGCAGCGGTCCCAGGCGCTGTCGTCAGCCTGTTTCAAGCTGAAAACCTCCACATTTCAGGCTCTATTGATCCAGGACGTCGTGAGAGAACAGAGAAGTTTCAGAAGAAGTCGGTTTCAGCATTTTATCCGGATATTCCACTGTTAAAGGAGATTTTTTTAATGAAAGACGTGCGGACGGGTCCGCGCGTCGGGACGCAGCCGGCGCGGTGCAGCGGCACAGGAAAAACACCGTGTTGATAACCATTTGTAAAATCCAGGCGGCTTTTGATGGCTTTCAGTGGAGTGAGTATATGAGAAATTGTTTAACAGCTGGACATGTTCCAACTTGTCCTTAAGGCTTCCAACAGAGGTGTTTTTCCTGTGGCGGAGCGTCGCAGCGGCTGCGAGCCGACGCTGCAATCCGCCCGCACGTCTTTCATTAAAAAAATCTCCTTTAACAGTGGAATATCCGGATAAAATGCTGAAACCGACTTCTTCTGAAACTTCTCTGTTCTCTCACGACGTCCTGGATCAATAGAGCCTGAAATGTGGAGGTTTTCAGCTTGAAACAGGCTGACGACGGCGCCTGGGAGTGCTGCACGACGTCTCGCTCCGTGGGAAGTCCTTAAAGCGACAGTATCTGTTATGTGTCGACGCGGGTTGAGGAGCGGACCTGCGTCAGACAGGACCCAGCGCTAAAAATAACCAGAGCGGTTCCAAACAGAAACTATTTATTATTCACCTGTGCTTAAAAGTGTAAAAACATAAAAACAACGTCCCTCTGGTGGAGTGATTCGTGGCTCGCTCTCCAGCGCCCGCAAGGATTAAAGCCGGCGCTCCTGGACTTCCTACCACCGCCAAACACCCCCCAGGTGGACACGACAAACTGATTCTCTGTGAAGCAAAGAGAAGGTGAGGTAATCAATCAATTCAATCAATCAATTTTTTTTTTATATAGCGCCAAATCACAACAATCAGTTGCCCCAAGGCGCTTCATATTGTAAGGCAAGGCCATACAATAATTATGTAAAACCCCAACGGTCAAAACGACCCCCTGTGAGCAAGCACTTGGCTACAGTGGGAAGGAAAAACTCCCTTTTAACAGGAAGAAACCTCCAGCAGAACCAGGCTCAGGGAGGGGCAGTCTTCTGCTGGGACTGGTTGGGGCTGAGGGAGAGAACCAGGAAAAAGACATGCTGTGGAGGGGAGCAGAGATCGATCACTAATGATTAAATGCAGAGTGGTGCATACAGAGCAGAAAGAAAAAGAAACAGTGCATCATGGGAACCCCCCAGCAGTCTACGTCTATAGCAGCATAACTAAGGGATGGTTCAGGGTCACCTGATCCAGCCCTAACTATAAGCTTTAGCAAAAAGGAAAGTTTTAAGCCTAATCTTAAAAGTAGAGAGGGTGTCTGTCTCCCTGATCTGAATTGGGAGCTGGTTCCACAGGAGAGGAGCCTGAAAGCTGAAGGCTCTGCCTCCCATTCTACTCTTACAAACCCTAGGAACTACAAGTAAGCCTGCAGTCTGAGAGCGAAGCGCTCTATTGGGGTAATATGGTACTACGAGGTCCCTAAGATAAGATGGGACCTGATTATTCAAAACCTTATAAGTAAGAAGAAGAATTTTAAATTCTATTCTAGAATTAACAGGAAGCCAATGAAGAGAGGCCAATATGGGTGAGATATGCTCTCTCCTTCTAGTCCCCGTCAGCACTCTAGCTGCAGCATTTTGAATTAACTGAAGGCTTTTTAGGGAACTTTTAGGACAACCTGATAATAATGAATTACAATAGTCCAGCCTAGAGGAAATAAATGCATGAATTAGTTTTTCAGCATCACTCTGAGACAAGACCTTTCTAATTTTAGAGATATTGCGTAAATGCAAAAAGGCAGTCCTACAAATTTGTTTAATATGCGCTTTGAATGACATATCCTGATCAAAAATGACTCCAAGATTTCTCACAGTATTACTAGAGGTCAGGGTAATGCCATCCAGAGTAAGGATCTGGTTAGACACCATGTCTCTAAGATTTGTGGGGCCAAGTACAATAACTTCAGTTTTATCTGAGTTTAAAAGCAGGAAATTAGAGGTCATCCATGTCCTTATGTCTGTAAGACAATCCTGCAGTTTAGCTAATTGGTGTGTGTCCTCTGGCTTCATGGATAGATAAAGCTGGGTATCATCTGCGTAACAATGAAAATTTAAGCAATACCGTCTAATAATACTGCCTAAGGGAAGCATGTATAAAGTGAATAAAATTGGTCCTAGCACAGAACCTTGTGGAACTCCATAATTAACTTTAGTCTGTGAAGAAGATTCCCCATTTACATGAACAAATTGTAATCTATTAGACAAATATGATTCAAACCACCGCAGTGCAGTGCCTTTAATACCTATAGCATGCTCCAATCTCTGTAATAAAATTTTATGGTCAACAGTATCAAAAGCAGCACTGAGATCTAACAGAACAAGCACAGAGATGAGTCCACTGTCCGAGGCCATAAGAAGATCATTTGTAACCTTCACTAATGCTGTTTCTGTACTATGATGAATTCTAAAACCTGACTGAAACTCTTCAAATAGACCATTCCTCTGCAGATGATCAGTTAGCTGTTTTACAACTACCCTTTCAAGAATTTTTGAGAGAAAAGGAAGGTTGGAGATTGGCCTATAATTAGCTAAGATAGCTGGGTCAAGTGATGGCTTTTTGAGTAATGGTTTAATTACTGCCACCTTAAAAGCCTGTGGTACATAGCCAACTAACAAAGATAGATTGATCATATTTAAGATCGAAGCATTAAATAATGGTAGGGCTTCCTTGAGCAGCCTGGTAGGAATGGGGTCTAATAAACATGTTGATGGTTTGGATGAAGTAACTAATGAGAATAACTCAGACAGAACAATCGGAGAGAAAGAGTCTAACCAAATACCGGCATCACTGAAAGCAGCCAAAGATAACGATACGTCTTTGGGATGGTTATGAGTAATTTTTTCTCTAATAGTTAAAATTTTGTTAGCAAAGAAAGTCATGAAGTCATTACTAGTTAAAGTTAATGGAATACTCAGCTCAATAGAGCTCTGACTCTTTGTCAGCCTGGCTACAGTGCTGAAAAGAAACCTGGGGTTGTTCTTATTTTCTTCAATTAGTGATGAGTAGAAAGATGTCCTAGCTTTACGGAGGGCTTTTTTATAGAGCAACAGACTCTTTTTCCAGGCTAAATGAAGATCTTCTAAATTAGTGAGACGCCATTTCCTCTCCAACTTACGGGTTATCTGCTTTAAGCTACGAGTTTGTGAGTTATACCACGGAGTCAGACACTTCTGATTTAAAGCTCTCTTTTTCAGAGGAGCTACAGCATCCAAAGTTGTCTTCAATGAGGATGTAAAACTATTGACGAGATACTCTATCTCCCTTACAGAGTTTAGGTAGCTATTCTGCACTGTGTTGGTATATGGCATTAGAGAACATAAAGAAAGAATCATATCCTTAAACCTAGTTACAGCGCTTTCTGAAAGACTTCTAGTGTAATGAAACTTATTCCCCACTGCTGGGTAGTCCATCAGAGTAAATGTAAATGTTATTAAGAAATGATCAGACAGAAGGGAGTTTTCAGGGAATACTGTTAAGTCTTCTATTTCCATACCATAAGTCAGAACAAGATCTAAGATATGATTAAAGTGGTGGGTGGACTCATTTACTTTTTGAGCGAAGCCAATAGAGTCTAATAATAGATTAAATGCAGTGTTGAGGCTGTCATTCTCAGTATCTGTGTGGATGTTAAAATCGCCCACTATAATTATCTTATCTGAGCTAAGCACTAAGTCAGACAAAAGGTCTGAAAATTCACAGAGAAACTCACAGTAACGACCAGGTGGACGATAGATAGTAACAAATAAAACTGGTTTTTGGGACTTCCAATTTGGATGGACAAGACTAAGAGACAAGCTTTCAAATGAATTAAAGCTCTGTCTGGGTTTTGGATTAATTAATAAGCTGGAATGGAAGATTGCTGCTAATCCTCCACCCCGGCCCGTGCTACGAGCATTCTGACAGTTAGTGTGACTCGGGGGTGTTGACTCATTTAAACTAACATATTCATCCTGCTGTAACCAGGTTTCTGTTAGGCAGAATAAATCAATATGTTGATCAATTATTATATCATTTACCAACAGGGACTTAGAAGAGAGAGACCTAATGTTTAATAGACCACATTTAACTATTTTAGTCTGTGGTGCAGTTGAAGGTGCTATATTATTTTTTCTTTTTGAATTTTTATGCTTAATTAGATTTTTGCTGGTTATTGGTAGTCTGGGAGCAGGCACCGTCTCCACGGGGATGGGGCAACAGATACAACTATATCTTCCAATAAACACACGCTATCAGCAACACACTCAGGTCAGTGTCCTTTTTTTTTTACTTTATGCAAATGAGCAGCTTCTCACAACAAGTGGAGGATCACTTATCCTTCACGCCACAGCAGTGAGAAGCAAACTGCACAATTCTCTTCACAATTCCAGTATACTGTGCAACAAAACACCAAGCCACTATCAACAACTACTCAAACACTCAATTACCTTTCGTGTGTGCTGACAGCATGTGTCCTCACCCCTCCCCGCTTCACGGGCTCGATGTGTCAAAACCCAGGCGCGGTCCTCAGCGTCTCACAAACGAACGTCACAAGGTCGAGTTCCCGGCAGTTCTGCTTGAATCACACATGACTTAAATGCAGAACACCATCCAATTATCTGCTTCAGCTGCAAGTCGTCCAGGTTGCACGTGAGCACCACTCACAGGTGCTTTCCATGATGTTAATGAGGGTGAAGACTCTTCAGCCAGCACCTTCTTCACAGACAAATCAGCCCTCATGCCACCTGGAGAGCAAAGAAAAGAAAAGAACACCAAAACATCCAGCCACGCCCCCCCCAACACACAACAGTATCACCTCAAAATCTCTCAACAGCCGTTAAAATTTTCACCAAAAACCAGCTTAATTTTTCGAACCGTGTCCACTTCGATGTGTCTCACAGGTTTAGAAAAAATTTTGATCAAACAAAGCGCCAGTCTCTCAGCAACTTCTCAGACAAAGGAATTCCTCCCACAAGGAGTGCTCACAGGCGAATGACGTCACCGACAGGCGTGGAAAAACTCACGCATGCGCACGAGGGTTCAAGCATGTCTGACGTAAAAACATATGAATGAAATCCATATAGTTTTTGAAAAAAATAAAAAGGACCTATACTTTATTGACAGACCTCGTATAAGAGAAAACAACTAATGACTACAGTGAAAGACTGAGCGCAAACACAATGAGAAAAATAAAAAGCAAAGACTAAACTAGAACTCACGGGTGGCAAAAATGGAATTAACAGATAATACAACATATGATCAAAACAAACAGATAAGTGATACAGATTTAAGTATAAAAGTAAATGCCATAACTGATTACAAGCTGACCAGAAAATAAATGACATAAACTAAACCAGAGACATAAGAATTCAACAAAGGACAACAAGGAATAAATGATAAACAGAGAAAGTAATAAATAACTAAAGGAACACAACCAGATGAAAACACTGAAGATAAATACCAACCAAAGCCAGTGACTAAAGCATAATACAATAAATGTGATAATCAGAACTAAACTAAGACTGAAGTAACTAAACGGACCACAAGTAAAAGAATACAAATGCAATACAACAAGCAATAAAGAAAAACAAACTACAGGCCAACAGGAACTAAGACAAAACTAAACTCATGGCAACCAAGTGATACACAGAAAATAAATGAAACAAAACTAATCATAAACGGAGCATAACAAAGATGACAAAACACAAAAGGTAAAGAAAAACAGAAACCACACACAGAATAATCAAAAACAGAAGCAAGGCAAGGCGATAAAACTATGACCAGGGCCCTGAATGGGCAAAATCCTGACAAAATGTCTCCACTGAATAACAATCATTCAAGGATGAAATTTTTCACATCAAAATATATATTTTTAAATTGTATTATGGAATAAATTTGAACAATTGGTTTGCACTGTTGCCTCACAGCAAAATGGTCATTGGTTTGATTCCCACCTGTGGTCTTCCTGTGTGGCGTTTGCGTGTTCTCCCCGTGTTTGTGTAGGTTCCCTCCGGGTGCTCCAGTTTCCTCCCACATCCAAAGATGCGCAGGTTAGATGGACTGGAGACTTTAAATTGTCCGTAGGTGTGAATGTGTTTGTTTGTCTGTATGTGACCCTGTGACAGACTGGAGTCCTGTCCAGGGTGAACCTGCCTCACGCCCTGTGACTGCTGGCATAGGCTCCACCCCCCATGACTGCTAATTGGAGTAAGTGGGTTTAGAAAATAGATGGATGAATATTTTTAAAATAATTCATATGTTGCACAACAAAGTGTATTTTCCTTGACTTTGCTTTAATTCCCTGGAAACATAAGAAGAGATCCGGCGCCCTCTGCTGTCCATGTGACTTCACTTAGTTTAGATAAAGTTTCACGTCATTGTAGTGGCTGCTGTTAAGACGGGTTTCTAACCCCCCCTTGTAGAAACTGGAGGAGCGTTTCCGGATCAGCAGGCGGGAGCTCATCTCCTTTGAGTTCACCATCCTCGTTGCCCTGGAGATGGCGCTCTACCTCCCTGAGAGTAAAGTCCTGCCCCATTACCGGCGGCTGGTTCAGCAGCAGCCTTTGTAACAGCGCCTGGCTCAGTGGCACCGCAGCAGCAGGGACCTTACAACCCCACACTGTGACAGACGGATCCTGGCAATGCCTGGCTTCGCGGCACTGAGGCAGAATCCTCCTCGCCGATCCAGTCGACGCCAAAGTCAGGCTACACTGTGACGGTGCCTGGCTCAACAGCACGGCGGCCCTCAGAAACCAAAGTGATGTCACACTGTGATCCATGGTTCAGTGTCTCAACCAGGACCCTGCAAGACTCGAGGAGCGCAAAACCCGCCACTTAACCATGTTTGGTAAGGGCTGTTTCCTGGCCCCGCCCCTTTTAGTGGCCCTGCCCTAATCAGAACAAGAGTATTTCAGACATAACTGCAAATATTTGTCCTCTGAATTTTTTTGTTCTTTATTTTGTTGCCTGTGGCAACACGAACACTTCCTGTCTCCGTCTTTGTTCTTTTTTGCACTTCTTTTTTTTTTGTGTTTATGTCAGAATCCTGAATCATGTTTTTATGTTTACGTAACAGAGTAATAATATTTTTCTACGCCAAATAGGTGAAGTATTTTTACACACTGACAAATTACTGCATTTTTTCCGATAATCACTAGTGAAGACTGACGTATGTTTTTACGTCGTGTGCACTTTGTCAAAAACTAGATCACTCAGAAGATCAGACAACCACCACCTTGTGACCAACGGATCAGTTAATAAAACTGAAATTTAAAGAAAACATTTTTTTTTATAAAGAAAATTAGAAAATGAGAACGTATGCAACTGTATTTTGGACTACTGTCCCTAAAACAGGATTTTTCTGCAGGAAAAAGTCACATGAACCATTTGGTTGGTTTCAAAATAGATTTACATCCATGTAAAAATATCTGAGATTAAAATGACGCCCCGCAACCCGATCCTGGATAAGCGGTTGAAGATGGGTGAGTTAGTGATTAATACCATGTTTTGTTTTGTTTTTTAAATGGTTGTAATGTTACGCAAATAAAGTCACAATTTTAAGAAAGTAATTTTACAAGAATAAAGTTGCATTGTTATAACAAAAGTCAAACTGACAAAAATAAATAAAAGTAAAATACATATTTATGTTATTGTAGAAAATCATGATAAAGTTTTTTTTGTCATTAAATAGTCATAAGACAATGAATTATAGACAAATATTTATTCTTATAATTTGTCAGTTCTGATGAAACTGAGTAGCAGCTAATGTGCTAAAGTTTGTGCTTCACCACTGAACCTTCAAACGGTCTGAACTCATTTTCTCTACATTAGAGATTTGTTCAATTTATTCTATGCACCTTGTATCCCAACAGCTGACCTTTGACCTCTTCCTCGGTGGTGCCTCTTATTTAACCCTGAGCATGTTTGTTTAAATTTGACTTTAAAGTTTTCTGAATAAAAACGTGTTCTGCGTGAATACTGAGGAGATAGTTTCCCGTTACGACATTTTTTTAAATGATAATTGTGACAAAACTATAACGGTGCTCATTAAGGTGCACGACTGCACTGAAAACACCTCACGGTGGGAGAAAAATTATGAAAATTTACTAACTCAAAACATAACAGAACCCGTTTCAGAGCAGATCCAAGATAATCAACAAGTTACAGAAAACTGCTCCACTGTAAAGAGCTGATTAAAAAGCTCTTGATAGGATGGTGTTGTACAAAAATGACCCGTTAAAGTCACTGCTCATCACTTTGTGACACAAACGAGCTGAGCTGAAGAATCTCTGAGGCGGAAACTCATTAAAGTAGACCTGCATTGAAATAAATGCAGTCAGATCTTTGGACCAAAAAATGACTTATATTTACACATAAGATCCTTCTGAATGTAGTAAAGTAAATCTGCAAGCCCAGATCTGTCATTCAACGGAGAAATCTTCATTTAAAAATGAGAAATTTACAGCTAAAATTTAGCCCTCCGCAAAACTGTCAGCACATCCGGGACGCTGCCGAGACATCAGAGAGAAGACCCTATCCCAGCATGCATTGCGCGCGCCAACTGTAATTTGTGGATTTATGTCAGTTTGCATCTGCACCTTTTTCTTGTCTTATACGGAAGGATCTACTTTTTTAAAACTTCATATTGTCTTGCGGTACGCTTGGTGAGTACACATTTCTTTTATTTGTGCTTGAAAATTATTTTTTGGGGACTTTTTCATATGCCCGTTTGATTGAGTGGTGTCGCATTGAAAATCTACTGTCTTTCACCTCCGGTGTTACCGTCACAGGGTACGGAGGCGGGACCCGCAAAGAATTCAAGTCATTAAAAAGATATAAACCTCTCTCAGTGGCCATGGAGCTCTGCGGCTCCGATTACCGAGACGTGCGGCGCTGCGGATTTTGCCGCAAGAAGTCTGTCCTTGCGAGCAACAGGTGTCACCGCATCCGCATCAAAACAGCGAGCGTAGTCTCTGGACTTGTGCCAAGTTGGCTGCACCTCCATTCAGTAGACAGAGCCATGTCTGCGGCTGCACAGCAGACACGGGGGTGTGAGTGGCCCGCGGCGGCATTTAACGAGTGCATGCACTCGGTAAGCGCATCGGAGGCAATGAGAGCGAGGCGTTGGGGAAGAACGCCGCCCGCTGTCGATGTCGTCGCTGATCTGAGCATGCAGAGCTGTATCTCGCATTCATTGCAGCTTACTTTTGGATGTTGAAACCAGGATGTGTATAACAGTAACATTACTAACAGATAAAATCAATTTCAGTGCGGGATCGGACTGAAGGCGGGAGCGCGTCGTCTTGTCCCCGATGTCATGGAAATGATCCGGATGTACAAACTGTTTTCGCAGAGGGCTAAATTTTAGCTGCAAATTTGTCATTTTTAAACGAAGATTTCTCCGCTGAATTACAAATTTGGGCTTACAGATTTACTTTACTGCATTCAAAAGGGTCTTATAAATATATACCAGCTATTTGTTACTGAAATCTGACCACATTTATTTCAATGCAGCTCTACTTTAAGAAATCATGACTTTATTATTTCAACATGTCAGTCTAACGTGTCATTTAATAAAAACAACAGATGCAGGGTTTTTTTTTTTTCTTTCATTTTATGTCATGAACCAGTGATGTGAGAAGAGCAGACACATGCAAGCAAAAATATACAATTTTTTTTTTTAATTCACCCTTCAGATGAGCGACATGTTAGCATTATAGCGGCTGTGCTAAGAGCATTTTAAAGATTATAGGATTCAGTGTTGAAACTGCACACTAAAATAATCTGTTTTTTAAAACAGTTTATATTTCTTTTGTGCAGAATTTCATAAAATCAGATAATGTGAGACAGCTAGCTAACATGACATTTCAACTTATTTCGTACAATTGAATACTTTTTTCTATACGACTTTTAAGTTAAAAACACAAAATTTAGCACGAAATTTTAAAAAAATGCAAATGAAATATGGACAATTAAAATCCAGTTATATTTAAATAAAATAAATTGAGAGTCTATGAACAACAGAAAAAAGTTCCAGTTGATTACAACTATGGAGGAGATTGAGAAGTTTTGAGGCTGACCCAGAAAGAGTTGGGCGTGGTTCTCCATCCTTTGCATTCTGAGAAACCAACATTTCTCCAGAAAGTTTGACTCATAGGGTCCAGTGCTGAGAAACGTTAGTTTCTCAGAATGCAAAAGATAGAGAACCACGCCCAACTCTTTCTGGGTCGGGCTCAAAACTTCTCAGTCGCCCTCATATGTCTAAGCACAATCAGAAAAAGCTCTACACCTTGCCAACTTCCTCTGAACCTTTCGAACAAGAACGAACCTACAGACTGCAGGTCACAAGGAGGAACGTAAGGCTCTATGAGTTCCATAAGATAAGTTGGAAAAGCACAATGGTTCAGTCTCTGAAATGCAAATTTCCCACTTGAACAGAGACAAAGTTACAAATGAGAGCCCGGCCGATATCAGTTTCACAGACATATCGGCGTCTACCTTGTTTCTGCAGGTATAAAAACTTTTTTGACTGAACAATACAGAAGAATATTTTGGCTGTTGGAGATGGTGTGATTACCTAATTTGACCAGCAGAGGTTCAGCAGCATTGTTTACAATGCTGTCAAGCATGGCTGGGACCCCATCACCCCTTGGTCATAAAAGCCACATGAAACAGAGGCAAAGTGTCCAGCTGCCAGTCATTTTCAATTAGACAGGGCATTTTACAGCCACAAGAGACAAGTGGGTGCTATGCTCACTAGGTCAGTGGGACCAAAATAGAAAAAAATCAGTTTCATGCAAATGCTGAATGATGCGACGTGGCTTCTGCTAATATCAGCATCATCATCCCCAAAAAATTCACATCGGCCAGGATCAATTCCAAATGAGAAGTTGAGGTTAAATATCTGTGTTTGTGAATATTTTTCCATCTTTGAGCAAATCCAGCTAACGGCTGATTCTCATCACTACGTATTCAAAATCTTTTCATAACAGAACTTTGAATATCGTAGCAAAACTATTCTAACTTTAATGTTACACATTTGAATTATAAAACAACACAAAATGTTTGTTGCAGCAGAATAATCTGAGTTGTAGGAATAACAACGTCTGAACAAGGTTTTTGTTATGAGAAATAAAGATGTTAAATAGATTTAATTTTTATTAACGTATTTTACGGTAAAGGGAAATATTCAGCATTTGTCTTCTGATTCTAATGTTAATTTTTATTCTTTGTATCACAGTTTTTATTTTTGCATCCATAGCGCGGACGAGTCACTCAGCTGTTTGTCTGAGCAGCTGTCAAGGCAACATGACAATCTGTAGAAAAGTGGGTCATATTTTGTTTGTCGTCACTGATTTTCAAATGGATTCTGAAATTTACTTGTGAAAAAGAACAAGATGATTTTGAGTTTTAACAAAACTGTCAGAAAAGAAAAAGAGGCAATTCTGTAAAATTGCCAGAAGTCAACATGTCAAATTTATTTAAATTTTCTTTTGGGAGGAGGGGGGTCATTTCCTGTGCATTTTCTTGCAGTTTTGAGCTTTTTTGGGTGAAACGGGCATTTTACTGTTTGACCTCTTTTGACCTCATTGATGATTTTCACCTTTCAACTTGCAGAAGTAAATAAATAGACACATTTATAATGAATAAATACAATGAATCATGTCTGTCTGTTCATTCATTTGCCAGCTGGTGTCGCCGACCGAACGGTCCCCCCTAAAAATTGGTCCGCCTGCTTTCACTACACATGCATCATTTGGGACCACAGCAGCTCGTCTGAGTCTGACTCTCCACCTCCAAAGCGATCAAATACATTAATGTAATTATAACCCATCAGATGACAAAGTCGTCGTCGTTGCCGTCGTCCATTAGGCTGCTCCTGTTTCGTTCGGGGTCGCCACAGCAGATACAGCCAAATCCGCATTGGGATTTGGCATGTTTTACGCCGGATGCCCTTCCTGACGCAACTCCAGTTTTACCTGGAGAAACACACACAGCCCCTGGTGTGCCGAAGAGGTCTCCCATCCAAGTACTAACCAGGTCACAAGCTGCTTAGCTTCCAAGATCTGACGGGATCAGGCTGACACAGCAGGTCAGATGACAAACTAAAATGTCTTAAATCATTCTAAAGGCAGTTTTAAGCAGTAACGAGACCATTTTAAGCAGAAATGAGGCGATAATCTGTGACGCTTTGAAATGAGGGGGGCACAGTGAACGCAGCAGCAGCAGCTTGTCTGGCTGCTGTGGCGCTCTGATCGCTTCCTCCGTCTTTGATGATGAAATAATGCTAAATTTATGTGGCAATGATTGTTGTACAAAAGCTTCAGATATCTGTCGCTGAGATAGATGATGACTGGATTGTAGTTTGAAGCAGAAACGAGGTGACAATCAGTGAACCGCGGGTTACCCTCTGAAATTACACATGCACAGTGAAGGCAGGGGACCGATTTTTCAGGGGGGACCGTTCGGTCAGCGACACCCGTGTGGTGTCCTGTCCTGTGACGGATTAAAAGGTTTTGTTTCAATTTGTCAGTGGAGCCACTTGGTCTTCAGTGTGCACGCGAATAAGCGAGTAGAGCATGTCATTCGTCTCACCACCGGAGGCACTGTGGAGCTGAACAGATGGAATCCTCTTCAACCTGGAAAAAAAAAAAATCTGGGGAATGTTTCAAAGTCAGGTGGCATTTTATTCTGAAAGTTCAAGTCATGATGAGAAAGGAGGTGAGATAATACGTCAAAAAGTGAATTTGTACAATCGTATAAGAGGTGTGACTCTGGTTTCTCCCAGATTGACACAGAACCTGGATCAGGGTTTGGCACCGTGTCACAGCCAGTCATCACTGCAGAGGGAACAAAGCCACACCCCCTCTACACATCATTGATATCCCTCAGTCACATGGCGACTGTTTACATATGTGACATAATTCCACATCAGATCAGAACTCATGTTGATCCAAATCATCTGTAATGTGTTTTGACTGAGAGAAAAGAACAAAAATGTCAGCATCCAAATATATTTGGTCCGGATATGACGCAGTTTGTAAACGTTTATTCCCGGCACTCGGAGGGCGAGGCAAAGATAAAAATATTTGTGTGTAAATGTTCAGTTTGTTGACTTCCACAAACAAACACGTGTGTGGGTGTTGATTACATCACACTGAACTACTTCCTGTTTCTCAGAAAGAAATGTTTAACTTCCTGTTAACGCTTTAAAAATAAGAGGAACCAACAGTTGGATTTATCTGCCTGAAAAGTTGTTGTCAACCTCACTTGAGGAGTCTAGAGTGCCTTAATAGAGAGAGTGCCCTCAACTCAGAACATGGTGCCATTTGGGTTCCAACTGCGCTGAACTACTGAATGGACCTTTTATGTTTTCTACATGTTTTTAAATCATTTAACCACATACAGCAACACATCCAGGTGCAGGTGCTATGAAAATAAATATAAAAATAGTTAAGCTATCAAATTTACATAAATTTACAATTTAGAATGATTTATTTAATTCATTCATTCATCTTCTACCGCTTAGTCCATTTAAGGGTCGCGGGGGGCTGGAGCCTATCCCAGCAGCCATAGAGTGCGAGGCGGGGTACACCCAGGACAGGGCGCCAGTCTGTCGCAGGGCCACAAACAGACAAACAAACACAGACACACACACACACACCTACGGACAATTCAAAGATTCCAATCCACCTAACCCGCATGTCTTTGGATGTGGGAGGAAACCGGAGCACCCGGAGGAAACCCACGCAGACACAGGAAGAACATGCAAACTCCACACAGAAAGGCCACGGGAATTGAACTGACGACCTTCTCACTGTGAGGCAACAGTGCTAACCACTAAGCCACCATGCTGCCCATAATGATTTATTTAATTAATTTAAAGCCTGATTTATGCAGCTGCTGCTCTGTAACTCTGTGTCATGCAATGATGTAGCCGTTTTAAAGTTCTCTGTCTCTGGATTCTGCTTTATTCTGGACTAATTTGACCCTCAACAAGCTTTTTTTCTACAATCATCACCTCCAAATCAAAGGTAAGCTGAACATTTTCCTCTTTTATCAACTTTGTGCTGTAAATGTGCAGACTTTTCTGATCCATTCGTGATCAGCATGCGCACTGCAAATACTATTAAAATATGATGGCAAATCACAGGCTTTTGTGTCCGCCTTCAGCTCCACCCACACTCATGACCAATCCTACGGACACCAGCTCCCTTCAGTCTCTCCTTGCCACCATTCAATCAGCACTTTCAGTTTTACAGGCGACTCTCCCTCAGTCTTATGTCCTTATGTTAGTTGTCATTGTGGTCTCTCCCCGGTCCATATCTTATCTGTTTGTCATACTGTTTTCCTGTTTTACACACTTTAGCCATTCTTAAAGTGTAGGTGACACGATATGTAGTGTTTTTTTTTTTTGTTTTGTTTTTTTTTGAGTACTTAAGACTAAAATTAAATAACAGTCTAAAATTTATCCTTTCCAAATATGCAGTTACTGAAGAGTGAAATATTTGCATTTTGAACTGCATGCCACTAAAAACCAAGAGCTTCCTGGCGAGTCACGACATTGGAGAAGAAGCAGGAAGTGATATCAGCGTTTCATTGTTGACCATTATTTTAATAGCCCCATTAATTTTTGGATTTTTACAGGCTACTGACAGCCCTGTTTTCACCGAGTGGTTCGAGTCGGTGATGCACGTTTTTTAAACATGTTAGAACAGTTAATTTTCGCCGACAGAATCCTTTTGAATGGCAGGTGGAGCACTTTTATTGCTGAGCGCGCTCGCATGGTGTCAGCGGCTTCTCCAGTCTTTTAACTTGCAGCGCAAACAGGAGAGACTCGATCAATCAGTCACAGGCACAATGAACAGATTAAATGGACTGCATTTATATAGCGCTTTTCCTTCTGCATCAGACACTCAAAGTGCTTTACAATAATGCCTCACATTACCCTGATGTGAGGGTGCTGCCGTACAAGGCACTCACTACACACCGGGAGCAACTAGGGGATTAAGGACCTTGCCCAAGGGCCCTTAGTGATTTTCCGGTCAGGCTGGGATTTGAACTGAGGATCCTCAGGTCTCAAGCCCAACGCTTATCCACTAGACCATCACCTCCCCTGACCAGGATTACACCTGTAGCTGACCGTGCCAGTCGCAGATCAGTACAGCAGAGACTGGAACCATCATGGACTTTTCTTCAGCCAGGGCAACAAATTAAATTATTTTCAGACATTTTCATCAGACTGTGAAGATGAGCTCACTGAAACAGACAGGAAAGACAATATATTTACTCCTTATGTGAATGGTTTTAATATAATAATAATAATAATAATAATAATAACGTGTTATGCTGCTAACATAATGTATTCAAGAAGGAAACAATATTGATTTTAAAAATAGCTGATATTTTAAGTCCCTCGTGACATTTTTCAGATTTGAATGTACCTGTTTCTCAGACAAAAAAAAAAAAAAATCAGAAATAAAAAATTCGCACCATCACTTTTTTTCTGATGTCACAGATAGTTAAACTTTTTTTAATCAAAGAGCTGGCAAAAAAGTATCATTTCCACCTACATGCTGAAATCACCTGCAGTATTTACAGTCAACAAAAATATAAACGCAACACTTTTGGTTTGGCTCCCATTTTGTATGAGATGAACTCAAAGATCTAAAACTTTTTCCACATACACAATATCACCATTTCCCTCAAATATTGTTCACAAACCAGTCTAAATCTGTGATAGTGAGCACTTCTCCTTTGCTGAGATAATCCATCCCACCTCACAGGTGTGCCATATCAAGATGCTGATTAGACACCATGATTAGTGCACAGGTGTGCCTTAGACTGCCCACAATAAAAGGCCACTCTGAAAGGTGCAGTTTTGTTTTATTGGGGGGGGATACCAGTCAGTATCTGGTGTGACCACCATTTGCCTCATGCAGTGCAACACATCTCCTTCGCATCATCCGTGAAGATGCTGGATGTGGAGGTCCTGGGCTGGTGTGGTTACATGTGGTCTGCGGTTGTGAGGCTGGTTGGATGTACTGCCAAATTCTCTGAAACGACTTTGGAGACGGCTTATGGTAGAGACCTGAACATTCAATACACGAGCAACAGCTCTGGTTGACATTCCTGCTGTCAGCATTCCAACTGCACGCTCCCTCAAATCTTGCGACATCTGTGGCATTGTGCTGTGTGAAACTGCACCTTTCAGAGTGGCCTTTTATTGTGGGCAGTCTAAGGCACACCTGTGCACTAATCATGGTGTCTAATCAGCATCTTGATATGGCACACCTGTGAGGTGGGATGGATTATCTCAGCAAAGGAGAAGTGCTCACTATCACAGATTTAGACTGGTTTGTGAACAATATTTGAGGGAAATGGTGATATTGTGTATTTGGAAAAGGTTTTAGATCTTTGAGTTCATCTCATACAAAATGGGAGCAAAACCAAAAGTGTTGCGTTTATATTTTTGTTGAGTGTATTTATTTTATAGTCACCATTCTGTGTTCTGAACTCTGCCAATATCATCACTGTTGTCAGACTGAAGGTTTTCCTCCAGGGTTTTTATCTCCCTCACTGTCATCTAAATAAGGCTTTAAAGTTTAAACCATAAGGCTGTTTCTTCCACAGCTTATTCAGACACACTTTCAGACTGAACTGTGTTTACAGTTGATTTGGGCTTGAATCAACAGGTACCATTCCGGTGATGACGTAGCAACAATATGGCCGAGGTTGAGGGCTGAAATAGAGAGCAGGTTTCAGACAGCTGTAGTTTATCCTTCACCCGCGCACTTATCGACTTTTATTGTTCATAATTTTTTAAAATATCAACATTTCATCATTTTTTGTGATTATTTGTGCACATTTTTTGGTGTCACCTACACTTTAAGTTCCAGGTTAGTTTTCTGCCTTTCTTCCTTTCTTTTTGTACTGAGTTACTTTGTGGTTCCCCTTTAGTTTGATTCTTTTTTTTTTTTTTTTTATGGTGTGTCTTAGGTTTAACACATCGCCGGTGCTCTTTGGGGTTTGTTTCACTTGGTCTCTGTCGGCACCTGTGTGTTTGCTTGTAGGTGTGTCTGTCATCCCTCACAGCTGTTTCACATTCCCCATCACACCACCTGTCACTCGTCTACTCGTTTGTGTTACTGCTTAAGTCTGTCACTGCGCAGTCCTCAGTTGCTGGGTTTTACTAGTTCATAGCGTTCCTGTCAGTTTAGTTTTTTGGGTTCAATCCTGCCGCACCCTAACAACACTGTCCATTGCCTGGCTGCCCATCTGTTGGCACCTTCCCCAGTGTTTGGGTGTGTCCTCCTGGGTTTGGGGGTATTTGGCACTGATCCTGGGTAGGCCTTGCTCTGGTCCTGACTGTTTATTCTCCACACACCCGAGTCACAATGATACATGTAGGAATATAGGAGCAATTAATTTGTAGGATTTGGGGCGGGTGTTCCTTGGTTCAGTCTTCCACCCTTCTTGAATTTTAAATGAATGTTAGACATGTAGGACTTCCTGCTTCTCATTTTTGGGATCATGCGCTTCCAATTGTGTAAGTTTGAACTGCAACAGTACCCCATGGAAGGGGCTGTGGGGTAGCCGGTGGGAGCTTTGGTGACCTGGTCAGTAGATGTGTGGGTGAAAGTGTTCAATTAACAATGTTCAGATCCTTGGACATGTTGCTGACTCTTGCTGTAGTGGACGGTCCTAGGTGGGACTCTGGTTCTCTCTCTGGGATTTTGGGTTCTGTCTGGTGTTGAGAATTGGGGCTTGTGTTCTGTATCTCATCCTCAGAGGGCAAAGAGATTAGGTGCACTCTTTCATTGGGTGGCTGATCTGTAGTCTCCATGGCCACTTCTTGGTAGTTGTGTTCCTGCACAGGTCCTCTTCCGTGGAAGTGGGTTGGTGTGGGGTTGTTCTAAGTATTTGCTCTCCCTAATTTTTTTTTCTTTTAAATAAATGTTAATCTCAGGACATAGGATGTTGATGGTCTTTGTGTGGGTTTGTGGACCCCGAAGTTTGACAGAAACCATAACTGAACAAAATCTAAATGTTCTGTTACATTTTGTGGACTGAACTTACAGAATGTTCTCAGAGTTTGGTGGATCCACTGGCTTCAGGAAGTCCATCATCTCTTTCTCCTTTGTGGTTGATGGTAGCGTAAACTGTTGAGATTTTACCAGGAGATTTGTTCTGTCCAATCGCGTCATTGATCTCCTCATATACCCGACTGTCCTGCTACAAGACACAAACTCTGTTAAATAACTAATCTATAAAGCACTTTTAAAATTATGAAAAATTAAAACAAAAAATCTGAAAAATAAAGACATGTTGCAAATATAAAGCTAAAATAACCGCAAAAAGTAACAATTTCTGTTACATTGAATTTAGTTGAATTACATTTTTGATTTCTAATTTGTCATTTTCAGTGCTGTGAGGTCAACAACTGTAACATCACCATCACAGTGAAATGAAATACCACAACAGGACCCACTGGAAACACATAGTACAAATAATGAGGAAAAAAGGTCCTAAAATAAATCCTTGAGGAACACCACACTTAATCCTTTGAGGCGCAACATGGGTCAAAAGTGACCCAGCTGAGTTTCAGTTTTCTACATCTTTGCAACAAATTAATTTCACCATTCAGGATTCAAGGGATTCCTCAATTAACTTGTTTTTGATCATCATACATCCCAGTGGTGGGCACAGTTCAGCTAATCTGCTAACTGATAATTATCGAAACTAATGTTTTTGTTAGCGGATTAACTTTGCAGATAACTTTTAAAACCATTAGCAGACCTATTTATTTATTTATTTATTGCTAGTAAAGTGAGCAAAGTTTAACGGTCAAAAACGTTTGTAAATCCTAAAATCAAACATTTTAGTCCCTGTTGTGTGCAGATCAGTGGTTTGTGGCAGACTGGCTGTCGCTTATTGATGACGTCACCATTAAGCGCAAGGTGTGATTGGCCGGTCGATGCAGGGAGCATTGTGGGTAGTATAGTTCAGGTTCACTTTGAACGTTACACTGTTGCTGTCCAACTCCACGCAGAAATTTTTTTTTTAACAATTTTAACATTTTTAATTTTAACATTTTATTTATTTGTGGCTGACAGGATAATAATGACTAGCGAATAATAATAATGAATAGCGAAGACCTCTATTTCTATACACCTACTGGCTCCCTTGTAAATACATGTATATATTCTTATTTGTCTTTTTATATTTATATTTTTTATATTTACTTTTACACCTTTGCACTACAGGAGTTGTCTTTTAATTTTGTTGTACCTTGTGTATAATGACAATAAAAAGCATTCTATTCTATAATTTAATCACCAAGACTCAGTGGGAGAGAGGAGCTTTCACAGCACAGCTGTGTTACAGAGGGACTTCTACACCGTTTTGAATAATCAGGATGCTTTATTTGGATTATTCTTTTTCTTCAGAATTTAATGAATCCCACTGAAACTAACAGGTAAGAATCTATATTTACTTTGCCAATCAATGCATTAATGGATGTATTTCGGTTGTTTAAGCTGCAGGTTTCAAAGCGTGTGAAAAAGCAGCAGCTTTTAGTTCGTAAATGACAATGTATATAATACTGAGATAAACTGTGACTTCTAATACTGTGTTTTACTGCTTTTGAAAGATAATGACAATGTTTGGGGTTTTATTTTTTTATTTATTCATTTTTCGTGCATTCCTATGTGTTTGTGATCCTTGAATTTACCCAGCAGCCCCTGTGCCACTTAAAGTGAAACACTTCGTTAAAGTTAGAAAGATATTCACAGATTTGAAGTTCACGGCTTAAGAGAAACATTGTAGAAAAACAAACAACACTAGTTTCTAACCTCAGGAAGGTAGACAACGAGCTACAACCTTATTTTTATCCATATGAGCCATCCTCTGAGTCGGAAAAATAACACTGATCTGAACGGACAGGCGGCAGAGAAACGGAATCTTAAGGATGCCCCGACAATCGTGATGATGCTAAAGATATTCAGATATTCCTCCCATGTGTGGTGTGTTAAGAGTGCTCTGATCTGCTCGGAAGGACGTCAGGGGCACTCAGATTGCAAATCGGGGATGTTCAACATGTTGGATTTTTTTGGCCCGATATCACAGCGTGTGTTGTGTCCTCCGACCACAAACGAGCTCACAGCCTACTGAATGTGATGTGCAGCCAATCAGAAAGCGAGGTGACGGACCCAGGGAGTGGAAAATAAAATCAGAACAGCTGTTCTGACTTACCAGAAAGTCCGGTGGTTGCGCTGTCTCCACTCCTTTAAAGAACGCCTTTTCTTTTTCTTTTTGTCTTTTTTTCCCCTCTGTTTTAAATAGTCCACAAAGTATCTCCGTTTGTTTACTCTGAAGTCACGTTTAATGTCGAGAGATTTTGCGAGATTTCCTGTCTGATCTGGGAATGTTCGTGTGTGAAATCTGTTCGTGTGTGGTGTGTTGACTTCACCGTGTGGTTGAACACCACACACTGTACGATCAAACCTGTTAGAGCTATGATTTTTTTTTTTTTTTATCTTCACGTGTGTGGTCTCTCAGGTCTTGGAAACCTAAAGATAATTTTAAAATCCTGTAGTGTGAACCAGGCTTAATTAAGGCTGGGCATACACTGTACGATATTTTCAATCATTGTACTTGGCTCCAGCTCAAACTGTGCGACAAAACCGCAGGGTTTAAAAGTTCAAAGCGCACGATTCATGTTCTCACACTGTACGGCCCGATGCTCTGAAGCGATTTGACTATTCACATTGTACGTTCAAAAACCACACGTCAGAAGCTTTTTTTTCTTTAAAAATAAAAATTTATTTCATGCCTATCAGTGTGCACAGTGAGTGAAGTGAGGTGGGGGAGACTGAACGTATATGCGCGCACGCAGACAGCAACATGATCCATGAGAGGACGGTAAAAAAAGAAAACAAACATTCATAACAGGTGTTGCTACTTACACTGTTGTATAAATAAATTATATTTCATACGGAGTCATACAGCTGTGCAAGGTGCAGCAACATTCCCTCATCTGTCGTAAATCCTGCTGTTGTCTGCTGTGTGTGCGCGCGCATATACATTCAGTCTCCCACCGCCTGATTCCACTCACTGTGCGCGCTGATAGGCATGAACTTTAATATGATATTAGGTTATTGCGAGGGAACACAAAAAAAAACAAGACTTTACATGAGATCACTGTTTGCTCTCTCCAGTGTTTGCTCATGCACAGTGCGCGGAACCCTCACGAGCCACGACGGCCGACCAAAATATCAAACAGGTTTGATTTTCATCTGACCATACGATTCCTGATCGGGAGGTGGTCGTGAGATGTTAAATGCAGCTCGTTACTCCATGTAGACTGCACAATGCAGGACGCACGATTACGCTGTAACTCGGCGCGATCCAAAAAATTCTCGCACGAGTGAAAAATTGTCTGAAAACGGGCCAAAACTCGCACAGTGTAAGCCCGTCTTAAGATTGTCGGAAGGGGAAGATCGGGTCCAATATCAGCCTGTGAACCAGGCCTTAGGGACCGTCTACAAAGTGCAAACATGAAAAAGACACCAGAAAATTATTGAATAAATCATTATAATCAGGAGTGATATCATCAAATTCACTGAACACATCAGTGGCGTTCTGACGCGAGCAACAGCCACGACAGATTGCCATGTAATCCCTATGGAAGGACGTGTTGTGGTGCCACGCAACGCGACGTGATGGACGCGAATTAAGCGATTTTGAGCGAATGGTGTGTTTGTGGTGCGATATCGCGTCACGTTGCCCTCCTCCCCAAGTTGAAAAATCTGAACTTTTTTGTCTTGTCGCGCTGCAATGACCAATCAGGGACTGAATATGTAGTGACGTGCAGATGTCTGGAGTTTGACTGAGTTGGTCGTGAACATGTCCTGTCTCTGGTAGCCAGCCTGTGAGCAGGACTTACGTCCCTTTTGTCCTTTATTTCACAATTATGACAGAGTTTTGGGGGGAAGAGCGAGCAACAGCGGCAGCAGACAGTTTTTTTTTTTTAAACTCATGTGCGCGCATGAGCGACTCATCCGTGAAGATTATTTTATTTATTAACTACACAGATGTATAGTGGTCCCTCGCTATAACGCGTTTCACCTTTCGCGGCCTCGCAGTTGCGCAGATTTTTGTTTACAGCAATTTTGCATGTTTTTTATTTTTTACGGTGCATTGTGTTCTGCATCCTTCTGCTGTGTGGAACTGCGCCAAATCTGGCAACAGGTCCAGAGACTACGCTAACTGTTTTGATGCGGATGTTGACCGCAGCCGCAGAGCTCTGAGGCCACCGAGAGAGGACTTGGATTCTTTGCGGGTCCCACATCTGTACCTCCGGATGCAGTGAGTGAAGGGAGAGCTGCGCATTGTGTTCTGCGTGTGTCTGTTTATAATCTTCTCGACCAGAAAAAAAAAGAGAGTGTTTACACAGGAGAGAAAAGTGAGAAAATGTTAATGCCTGTTTGAGAAAAGTGTATAAAGTGTGTAGTGAGGGGTTTTACAGCCTTAAAACATCTATAATAATTGCAAAAAATAGCGCTGACTACTTTGCGGATTTCGCTTATCGCAGGTTATTTTTAGAACGTAACTCCCGCGATAAACAAGGGACCACTGTATAATAAAACAAATGGTGACTGGTTTATAAACACAATTATGACAGAGAGCGAGTAGCAGCACCACAGCAAGCAGCAGGGTTTTTTTATTTTGTTATTGTTTACATGTGCGCGCGTGAACGGGACAGGAGGTCCTCAAACTGGGTCCTGCCGAGGCGGAAGGACCGCTGAAAGTGGCCATCATCCAGATGCAGCTCCTGCGTCTGGATGATGGCCACGAATTGGGAATGTCTCATGAGGATGTTGTGAACCCAGGGATGGCACCGCTGGTGACGTTTGTCAGCTTTCCACAACAAATAGAGCACAGCAACTCACTCCATGTGATCAAGGTCCTGCATGTTGACTTGACTGACAACTGGAGCCGGCAAACGGAATGGAAGCTCCTCCTATTTGATGAAGCACTGGGGCGAATTTTTGCAGCGAAAGCAGAGCGACACACCGGGCGATGGTGACGCGTCCATCGCCAATTTGTGGCATGTGTCGCGTGCGGTGTGAATGTGGCTTTATTATTTTATCCAGCTCAGAAGACGGCTCATATGGTTAAAAAGGTTGTAGCTCGTTGTCTACCTTCCTGAGGTTAGAAACTAGTGGTGTTTGTTTTTCTGCAATGTTTCTCTTTAGATCTATTGAGCCGTGAACTTCGAATTTGTGAATATCTTTCTAACTTTACTAAAGTAAGTGAAACTGATTTATCAGAAGCCGATAGTGTAATCTGATGTGGCTGTGTCTGAATCAATACTAAAAGTTATCGTTATCTGTAATATCCGATAAATGTTTAGCAGTTTATCGTTAGAAAAGAAAACTTTTCAGTTAGCGGATTAATGGCTATCAAAGCTAACTTTTTGGTTAGCTGTGACCACCACTGATGCTTCCTTATTTTACTTTGTCCTTTCTTTTTAAATAAAAACCCTTTTTGCATCACTGTCCTTTGAATGCAGAACATGGGTCAAAAATGGCCCATATCCATTTTCTATATTATTTCATGTATGACTCGAGTGTTTCTATGATGTAGTTGCTTTATGAACAAGTACAGCTTTATATTTCTACATCATGTTTACACACGTGGGTTAGAA
This sequence comes from Thalassophryne amazonica, assembly GCF_902500255.1. NCBI lineage: Eukaryota > Metazoa > Chordata > Actinopteri > Batrachoidiformes > Batrachoididae > Thalassophryne > Thalassophryne amazonica. The sequence continues at coordinate 16,933,782 of NC_047108.1, forward strand.
ATGACCCACATGCATTTATTACAGCAATTGTTTTCGTTGCAATTTCACACTGGACAGCATCTTCACCAGTATCCCCTGGCTGAGAAGCTCCTGGACAAAGAACCAACAAGCTGGACATACCACCTGTCATGAAGCCTCCAAATCACAGGAGATTCACAGCTCAGAATTTGGATTCAATGGCAACATGACCACCGTGAGCTCTGTGCAGAAGAAGGAAAAGACTGTTGTCCTCCTGAGCACCATGCATGTTGACAGAGCAGTGGGTGACAGCAGTCAGAAGAACAAACCAGAAGTGATCCAGTAACAAAACAAGAGGCATGATCACAGACTGATCAGATGGTGAGCAACTACTCATGAAAGCGGAGAACCTCGAGGTGGCTCATGGTTCTCTGGTACAATATGCTGGATGTTGCCACACTCAGTGCCAACAACAAAGATGTGAACGATGCCTGGCCTCGACCCCACGCACTGCCAAAGGAATCACTTCAAAGAAATTATTATTACAGTCATTAAATTTGAAATCACACTTGGATGAATGAGGCATTTTTGACCCGTGTGTAAACGTGACGTGACGGAAGATTAAAAAAAAGACTATTTTTGTTCATAAAGTATGAAAAAAAAAATGGACATCATGATCGGTGGTAAGTAAAGTCAAGATATTTGCTATGATACTTGGAGTATTCAATCATAAAATGAATTGATTTCAAAAGACAGACCAAAGAAACACTAACCTGGGAAATGAATGCGGGTCATTTTTGACCCATGTTGTGCATCAAAGGGTTGATGAATAAAACATGCTTAGAAATTCAGATTTTGTTCATTTATTTTTTACATATAAAAACTGTTTTCCTCAAACTGACCTCCATCATATTGGCGCACTGCGCAGCAGCAGCACCAGCATCTGAAAAACAGGTCACATTTTTAATGTGCGTTTTTTATCTCGTTTTCTTGTAAGAAAGACAATGTCTGGATTTTACACGGACTCACCTTTGGTTTTAGCTCTTCTCCTTTTACAGAAGATCAGAACTGACAGAACCAACAGGCCGGAGATCACGCCCCACGCCACCAGCACGTACACCACCAGATCTGTTTAGTCAAGATCATGGCCAACATAAGGTGATTAAATGAATGTGGTCACTGACCCGATGGAATCAGGCATCAGTCAGCGGCGGTGCCAGTCAAAGTTGTTGGTGGTGGAGTATTGACAGGGATTTGCAGAATGGTGACCATGTCACAGCAGCGGGTGTGGCGCTTATCGGTCCAGTAAACAGACACAGCAAACCAGGGGACTGCTGTCCTGCACAGTCAAGTCTTCAACTGTGGGTGGAACTGATACCCCTAAACAAGAAAATGGCTCAACCAAGCCGTAACCTTTGATGGCCTCAGATGAAGCCCTACCGGAATAATAGAAAGTTGCAGTTCCTTGACTGGCCACTTGAGGCTGTCTTAAAAGCAGTGCACATTTGCACAGGAGTCCATGTTGAAATGTTTAACTTTAGAGCTGAAAAAAGATGTTTGCAGCCTGGTACAAAAAACAGTTTTGACCTCTAGATAGTTTCCTCCTCCATGACAACTGGACGGAGGGTGAATTTTTAGTTTGATTTTAAGACATGAAGTTCATGTCTGTGGGCGTGGTTGCTTCAAGTGTCAGCGTCTCTGCCTCTTGTCGTGTCCAACCAAGACTCGGAGTCCACTCAATGTGGCTGTTAGCTGTTGTGTTGTTGCTGTGTCTGTTTGTTTGGAGTATTTGTTTTTTTTTTTACAAACACCTGGAATAATGTGGCTTGCTGTTGTGGTGAAACATCTTCACAGATCATCAAAGATGTCCCTGCTGTTTTACTGTATTTGAGCTGAGTGAAATTCTTATGGAATTTAATGTTTGATGCTAACAACATTAGCACTTTTAGCTGCGATCGGTAACCTGATCCCTTAAGCCCTGTTAATACACAATTACCGAGAAAACAAGCGGCTCATAACTTTTAATGTCCACAACAAAGCAAATCAAACCAGTGCACAGTCCCCAAAAATATAACTTAATAAACACCCAAACCCAGGTTAGCCTGTTAGCTTAGCTGGTTAGTCCTCAAACATAAAGGCCTGATCAGGCTTCTTTTGTCAGACACGGATCCACCCACGCCCCACCCCTTTATGCAGTAATGACGTCATTGTGCCGTTGCTGCCACCATGGTGATGCCCAAATACAAACTTCATATCGGCTGTTCTAGGTCTCTATATAAATCCTAATCATGCAGACTTTGTCCAGGATAGATACAGTCTATGGGCTTAACTGCAACTGGTCAGCTGAAAAATGGTCAACATTCAGCCTGAGATCAAAACCACCTCAATGTTACGGGTTGGCTGAAAGTCAGATGTTCCTACGAGCTTGGCTAGTGGGAATTCCAGTTTGGCTGCATTGGACTTGAGAGTGAGACATCTGGTGTTCGAGCCTCACTGGAGACACAAAGATCCATGCCTGTCTCGGAAACACAAAGAAAAGCTGAAGTTCCTTTTTTGTTGTTGTTCCTTAAAGCTTCCTGATCTGATGTGACTGCAAACATATTGTTGAATTTCTGCCAAGAATACAACAGGAGAACCAAACATCCAGCTGACACCATGAAAACAATTCAAGTCAACAGTCTGAGACTGAACTGGTGTTGATCACCAACTCACCAGTTGTCCTTTATTTGCTGAGACTAGGGGTTGCCAACTGTCCCTTGAAAAAGGAATTGTCCCATATTTAGAAACAAAAAGAACGCATCAAATAGTTTAAAAATTGTTTCACACACACAAAAAAGGCAAAAAAAATAAATAAATTTTATCACGCCAGGAGAGGTGAAGGCAAGTGGGTGGACCAGCCTTGCCAACAAGATGTCACTTATTTATATTTCAAGGAGCTGGCAACCCTAGCTGGGACTCTACTCTTTGTCGTTTGGACGTCCTTTGAGCCGTTGGTCGCTGTGACCGCTGGACTCTACATTTGGTTGCTCAGTTCTTTGTTGTAATTCGTTTGTTTTTGGTCGTACAACTAAAGCAGAAGGTCGCTCCACTGAGTCTGGTTTGCTTGAGGTTTCTTCCTCTGAGGTGTTTTTCCTGACCACTGTTGGGTCAGGTTACACCTCCGTCATGTGAGGAACCTTCAGGTGACTTATGTTGTATAGAAGCTGTGGCCAGAGGATGAAAAAAATGGTCTACCCCCCTCATCTTATAACTATAAGAAACCCATTTTGTTTGATGCATTTCTACGCCTACTAATAGAAAATCATGGTTGTATGATTTTTAAATGTGCACAACATGGTGAATTAACCCCTTCATTTCAGCTACATCTGAAAATTGTGAAATCAATACAGAAGCCCTATTCTATGATTTTTCTGAGCTTATATGAACAAAATGGATATCTAATCCATGATATGTGTAGAAAATACACATTAGCATGATATTTGCAGTCACTTCTGTGGAAAAAAGTATGATCCTGTGATAATCTTAACCCTTTGTTCCTGTAATTTTGCACAATTGTTATATTATGCGCAAACATTTTTGTTTCATTTCTGTGGTTGCAGAATGGGTAGAATAGTCATGTTTCTGCTTTTGTAGAGCTGTAATCTGTACTTTTTCCTTTCAGTTGCAAGATGGAACTCTGCGAAGCATGAGAAAGTCAACTACGTCAGACCTTGCAAAGAAACTAGAAGTGTATTGTGAGAAAATTCCCGAAGTGGCCTCTAGCATTGCCTCAGCAAGAGATACTGCATGTCATTGATGGAATGTCCAGGGTACAAGCTGTAAATGAGACTTATTTCAAAACGTACAATGACTTGGCAGAGATCATCCTGAAAACACTGGTGAGGCTCTGTCAAAATCAAACCCTAAATGCTGATGTCATAGTACTTGTTTGGCAGATAACTTCGACTTCTACATTAAACTGGATGAATGACAGCGAAGAGGAGCAAACTGAGTATACTGCCGTCTAGTCACAACTTGACAAGTTGACAAGTTTAACTACTGCCATTATTTGAAAGGAGGTGGCAACAAAGCTGCTCTTGCTGACTTCATCATACAGTATGTGCTGCAAAATGCCCAGGAACGGTTGACCAAGGACTGCTATATCATCATAGCAGGAGGACTCAAAGAGGGAGAGGTGTTGAAGTGTGTCAGTGAGTCAGGTGTTTCCCAAATGGAAGACTTGTTTTATACTCATGAGGAGGCTGACACAAGGATGATTCTGCATGCCATCGACGTATCCCAAGGCCACAAACGTGTTGTTGTTAGGTGTGACGATACCGATCTTTTGGTATTACTTTTGTACTACCATTCTACAGGACATCTGATTGGTGAGGTGTATGTGCATGCAGGACATACAGGAAAACTGACCACAAATGAGCGCTACATACCGGTACACCTGTTGGCTACAGAGACAGGGCAGAGGGTTTGTTTGTGCCTCCCAGCAATGCATGCATTGACTGGGTGTGACAGCACAAGTGCTTTATTTCATATTGGCAAGCATATGGCCTATTCCACCTTGGTTAAGAACACTGACACTCTCTCCAATTTAGAGACATTCCATACATCACCGGAGTACCTGCAGTCAGCCAAGACCTTTGTTTTTCTTCTTTATGGTCAGAAAGGAAAAACCGCTTCCACATTACATTTGCCACGATGACAGACAAAGCATCTTCGATGCTTCCTCCCACTGAGGATGCCTTTCAGCAACATGTCCTGAGAGCAAGGTACCAAACTATTGTATGGTGCCAGAGTCGCCATGCAAAGCCTCCTGCCAAGGACCCAGTGGGAAATGGATGGTCCCAGGATGAAAACGGATGTTTACAGCCAATCATGTATAAGCAGGAATCAGCACCAGCAGAAGTGAGGGACCTAACACATTTATTCTGCATAAAGACTGTGCAACTGGGCAGAAATGTCCATGTCTTCTTGCTGGGCTCAACTGGATTGAGCTTTGTGAATGTAAACACTGTCAAATGTGCCACAACTGGAAGGTGAGGAGGTAAAGGACACTGATGACTAAGTTGGTGTTCCCGATCATTGTCTAAATAAAGTCTGCTGAGGGTATGAAAAATGCATTGACCTGTTGCCTCTAACTGCTTTCAGCTTAGGGGGTTGTAGGGGGTTGATCTGACAGATTTAAAAAGCTGAAGAAACTGTTTTCTGATGCAGTTTTGGAGGAAGTCTAGTGCCAGTTGCTTCTTAGAATCGGGGCTGCGGTATCGATTGCATCATTTTTGAGAGGGCGTTGTAAAAAAGGCAAATAATTCAAGTTGTACTCTGCAGAAGTGCAAATAATCACCCCTTTTCTATCTAGAAGAACAGATTACATCTCTACAAAAGCAGAAACATTACTATCCTACCCATTCTGCAACCACAGAAATAAAACCAAATTGTTTCTGAGCATAATATAACAAAAACTATGCAAAATTACAGAACTAGGGGAGCTACGACCACTACCTTTGCAACCCCCCAGGACTAAACCAAACCAACTTTTTAAGGTTCCTTAGATGATCCCAAAACACAATCAGGATGTTCCCAAAAATAAAAACTGGCCTCAAGCCAGTTATCCAAGATGGCCACCAAAACAGGGTTTTTTTCACTTAAACACCAATGATTTCTGTCATTATTAAGTCTATTGTTTGTTCCTACTATGTATTTTAATGATAAGGGTCTATTGGCAGCCATTTTGGACACCATTTTGAATCTTAAACCCATGAATTAATTTAGTTTAGGCACAAATGAGTTTGCTGTGACCTGCAATGGTCTTCCCATTGAATCTCTGTGATAGTTAAGTTGTTTATATGTTGTGTAAAGGTGTTTTAGTGAAAAAACCCTATTCTGTTGGCCATTTTGGATAACTGGCTTGAGGCCAGTTTTTATTTTTGGGAACATCCTGATTGTGTTTTGGGATCATCTAAGGAACCTAAAACAGTTGTTTGGTTTAGTCCTGGATGGGGTGCAAAGGTAGTGGTCGTAGCTCCCCTAGTACAGGAACAAAGGGTGAAGAGTATCACAGGATCATACTTTTTCCACAGAAGTGACTGCAAATATCATGCTGATGTGTATTTTCTACAAATATCATGGATTAGATATCCATTTTGTTCATATAAGCTCAGAAAATCATAGAATAGGGCTTCTGTATTGATTTCACAATTTTCAGATGTAGCCGAAATGAAGGGGTTAATTCACCATGTTGTGCACACTTAAATATCATACAACCATGATTTTCTATTAGTAGGCATAGAAATGCATAAAAAAAAAAACAGGTTTCATTTAGTTATAAGATGGGGAGGGGTATGTCTCCTTTTTAGGGCCCTTTTTTGGTCTTGGCCACAGGTCTAATGATTTGGCGCTGTGTAAATAAACAGAAATGAACACTGAAACACAAACGTACCTGAAGGTGGAGCTGTTGTTGTCATCTCGTCGTGTTCCTGTTCAGGAAGCTTGGAGGATTCTGGAACCACAGAAAGCAGTGTGGAGCTTAAAGCTGGTAATGATGTTGATTGGACTGTTGGCGAAGGAGGCCGAGCAGCTGAGGTTAATTTGGGGGTTGTTGAAGCTGGAACAAAAATTTATCAAAATCCTGAAAATAAATACGAGTTGTTGTTTGGTTGATAAGAAACCTTGGAGATAAAACATAAGGCACTTAGTCCATGGCCCAAAGAGGGTTTTGATACTACTAAGAATCCGGCCTTGTTATACTACAAACGACACCAAAACATATGGTGGCCCAGGATGAACCCTCAGCACTGCACCGTCCTCCAAAGATGAGACCTTTGGTGTTCTCCCGTGCTTTCTTCTCCAGACATGAGACTCCAAACAGTATTTTCACTTCCCCTTCAGAGGATGTGCTTGCTTCCAATGGAAGGCAGCAACAGAGTTCCTCCCACAAAGTGCAGAAACAAGAGCCTCTGATGAGATTTGCAAACCATTATATATGTGTGTGTGTGTTACCTGGAAACTGGAGGAGGATGGAGAATAGCCTACACAGGACACACATACGCAAATATATAAAATACATATTCATTCATTTTCTGACACTTGTCCAGGTTGCGGTGGCAGCAGACAAAACAGCTCACCCCACACTTCCCTACCTTGGCCAACTCCTCTAACTCTTCCCGAGGGGTCCTGAGGTGTTCTCAAGCCAGCTGGGAAATATAACCTCTCCAGTGTGTCCTTGGTCTTCCCGAGAGTCTCCTCCCAGTTGGACATGACTGGAAGATGACCAGGGGGTATCCTCAGGAGCATAAATCAACTAGTAAATCAAGAGCCTTATTTTCTGTCTCACCTCCTTCTTCACCACAACTTGGCCCAAATCCATCTGTCCATCTCACATTCCATCTTACTGCCACTTGTGAACAAAACCCTGAGATACTTAAACTCCTCCACGTGGGGCAGTAACTCACCCCTGACCCAGAGGGGACAGTCCACCATTTTCCCACAGAGAACCATGGTCTCAGATTTGGAGGTGTTGATTCTCATCCCAGTTGCTTCACACTTGACTTCAGACCTCCTCACTGCACATCGGAGGTCACTGCCTGATGAAGCCAACAGAACCACATCATCTGCAAAAAGCAGAGATGTAACTCTGAGGTCATCACACTGGACAGTCCGAAGCCATAAGAAGACTTATCTCTGTGCTTGTTCTGTTGGACCTCAGTGCTGCTTTTGATACTGTTGACCATAAAATTTTATTACAGAGATTAGAGCATGTCATAGGTATTAAAGGCACTGCGCTGCGGTGGTTTGAATCATATTTGTCTAATAGATTACAGTTTGTTCATGTAAATGGGGAATCTTCTTCACAGACTAAAGTTAATTATGGAGTTCCACAAGGTTCTGTGCTAGGACCAATTTTATTCACTTTATACATGCTTCCCTTAGGCAGTATTATTAGACGGTATTGCTTAAATTTTCATTGTTACGCAGATGATACCCAGCTTTATCTATCCATGAAGCCAGAGGATACACACCAATTAGCTAAACTGCAGGATTGTCTTACAGACATAAAGACATGGATGACCTCTAATTTCCTGCTTTTAAACTCAGATAAAACTGAAGTTATTGTACTTGGCCCCACAAATCTTAGAAGCATGGTGTCTAACCAGATCCTTACTCTGGATGGCATTTCCCTGACCTCTAGTAATACTGTGAGAAATCTTGGAGTCATTTTTGATCAGGATATGTCATTCAAAGCGCATATTAAACAAATATGTAGGACTGCCTTTTTGCATTTACGCAATATCTCTAAAATCAGAAAGGTCTTGTCTCAGAGTGATGCTGAAAAACTAATTCATGCATTTATTTCTTCTAGGCTGGACTATTGTAATTCATTATTATCAGGTTGTCCTAAAAGTTCCCTAAAAAGCCTTCAGTTGGTTCAGAATGCTGCAGCTAGAGTACTGACGGGGACTAGCAGGAGAGAGCATATCTCACCCGTGTTGGCCTCTCTTCATTGGCTTCCTGTTAATTCTAGAATAGAATTTAAAATTCTTCTTCTTACTTATAAGGTTTTGAATAATCAGGTCCCATCTTATCTTAGGGACCTCGTAGTACCATATTACCCCATTAGAGCGCTTCGCTCTCAGACTGCGGGCTTACTTGTAGTTCCTAGGGTTTGTAAGAGTAGAATGGGAGGCAGAGCCTTCAGCTTTCAGGCTCCTCTCCTGTGGAACCAGCTCCCAATTCAGATCAGGGAGACAGATACCCTCTCTACTTTTAAGATTAGGCTTAAAACTTTCCTTTTCGCTAAGGCTTATAGTTAGGGCTGGATCGGGTGACCCTGGACCATCCCTTGGTTATGTTGCTTTAGACATAGACTGTGGGGGGGTTCCCATGATGCACTGTTTCTTTCTCTTTTTGCTCCGTATGCATCACTCTGCATTTAATCATTAGTGATCGATCTCTGCCCCCCTTCTCGGCATGTCTTTTTCCTGGTTCTTTCCCTCAGCCCCAACCAGTCTCAGCAGAAGACTGCCCCTCCCTGAGCCTGGTTCTGCTGGAGGTTTCTTCCTGTTAAAAGGGAGTTTTTCCTTCCCACTGTGGCCAAGTGCTTGCTCATAGGGGGTCGTTTTGACTGTTGGGGTTTTTCATAATTATTGTATGGCCTTGCCTTACAATATGGAGCGCCTTGGGGCAACTGTTTGTTGTGATTTGGCGCTATATAAGAAAAAAGTTGATTGATTGATTGATTGACACCCTCTGGAACCTGACTGCACCTTGAAATCCCTTCCATGAAGATCACAAACAGGATTGGTGACAAGGGACAGTCCTCCTGGAGTCCAACACCCACCAGGAGCAGGTCTGATGTGATGCTGAGAACACGCACACAGCTCCTACTTTTGTCATATAGAGACCGGATCATGGCTTTGGTACTGTGAGATGTTGAGGTCATAAAAATCACACGACTGCTGTCCACGAAAAATCAACAGATATCCGTTTGTTCAATGGGAATGAGTTCATTTATTTAAAGTATGTGTAAAACTAGAGCCCCGCGCTCACAGAGTGCAAACCTTTGGCAACATTAGTTTCCAATTCCACAAAAGTTTACCTTGGAAAAAAATTTCAAGGTTAACCCCTTAACGCCTGAATTTATATAGCTGTATATAAAAAAATGTTTTGTGTGTGTTTTTGCCTTTAAGTAGATGGTAAATAATGTTGAGATTATTAATTACACTTTTGCTCAAAAAATAAATAGTAATTTTGGTATTTTTGGTAATAATTTATGTTATAATAATAATAATTGTATGTTGCAAATTTGCGACAACAGGCATACTGGTCAATTTGGTATGTTGCATATTTGAGTCAAATATTGTCGCATATATGCGACAATAGGTGTTAAGGGGTTAAAGTCCTGTTCAAAGTGACTTTTCAGAAACTAAATTAGATGTGGTCAAATGTCAGGAGGATGGATGTATTTAATTTGTGTACTTGAATCAAAGTTTTTTTTTTTTGTGGCACTGTCTGGGTTTTTTTTTTTTTTTTTTTTTGGTTTGTTTTTTTGTTGGGTTTTTTTTTTTTGAGTTTCTGAATTCTTTTTCAGATAATTTTCACAGAACATTGGTTAACTCTGCTGTGCACAATGTGTTGTTGCTTTTTGCCACTTGGTTTCTGACTGATAACTGGAAGACAAACAGGCATAAGATTAGAACCTCCATCCAGTTTTGCTGGTGCAGGTAAATCCAAAACAGAAAAATGAGTGATTGAGGCACTTTTGATTGAGATATAATGTAAACTGTACATCAAATGGGGTTTTCAATATTAAATTCAAATGTCCACACGATCCAGCTCAGATCAAACTTTGTGAGGTGACAGTGAGTGTCGGTCTGCACCTCATTTACAAATATGAGAGTGCTTGGGGCACATTTGATTAAGATATAATGTAAAATATACATTAAATGGGGTTTTCAATGTTATATTGAAATCAATCAATCAATCAATTTTTTTTTTTATATAGCGCCAAATCACAACAAACAGTTGCCCCAAGGCGCTTTATATTGTAAGGCAAGGCCATACAATAATTATGTAAAACCCCAACGGTCAAAACGACCCCCTGTGAGCAAGCACTTGGCTACAGTGGGAAGGAAAAACTCCCTTTTAACAGGAAGAAACCTCCAGCAGAACCAGGCTCAGGGAGGGGCAGTCTTCTGCTGGGACTGGTTGGGGCTGAGGGAGAGAACCAGGAAAAAGACATGCTGTGGAGGGGAGCAGAGATCGATCACTAATGATTAAATGCAGAGTGGTGCATACAGAGCAAAAAGAGAAAGAAACAGTGCATCATGGGAACCCCCCAGCAGTCTACGTCTATAGCAGCATAACTAAGGGATGGTTCAGGGTCACCTGATCCAGCCCTAACTATAAGCTTTAGCAAAAAGGAAAGTTTTAAGCCTAATCTTAAAAGTAGAGAGGGTGTCTGTCTCCCTGATCTGAATTGGGAGCTGGTTCCACAGGAGAGGAGCCTGAAAGCTGAAGGCTCTGTCTCCCATTCTACTCTTACAAACCCTAGGAACTACAAGTAAGCCTGCAGTCTGAGAGCGAAGCGCTCTATTGGGGTGATATGGTACTACGAGGTCCCTAAGATAAGATGGGACCTGATTATTCAAAACCTTATAAGTAAGAAGAAGAATTTTAAATTCTATTCTAGAATTAACAGGAAGCCAATGAAGAGAGGCCAATATGGGTGAGATATGCTCTCTCCTTCTAGTCCCCGCCAGTACTCTAGCTGCAGCATTTTGAATTAACTGAAGGCTTTTTAGGGAACTTTTAGGACAACCTGATAATAATGAATTACAATAGTCCAGCCTAGAGGAAATAAATGCATGAATTAGTTTTTCAGCATCACTCTGAGACAAGATCTTTCTAATTTTAGAGATATTGCGTAAATGCAAAAAAGCAGTCCTACATATTTGTTTAATATGCGCTTTGAATGACATATCCTGATCAAAAATGACTCCAAGATTTCTCACAGTATTACCAGAGGTCAGGGTAATGCCATCCAGAGTAAGGATCTAGACACCATGTTTCTAAGATTTGTGGGGGCAAGTACAATAACTTCAGTTTTATCTGAGTTTAAAAGCAGGAAATTAGAGGTCATCCATGTCTTTATGTCTGTAAGACAATCCTGCAGTTTAGCTAATTGGTGTGTGTCCTCTGGCTTCATGGATAGATAAAGCTGGGTATCATCTGCGTAACAATGAAAATTTAAGCAATACTGTCTAATAATACTGCCTAAGGGAAGCATGTATAAAGTGAATAAAATTGGTCCTAGCACAGAACCTTGTGGAACTCCATAATTAACTTTAGTCTGTGAAGAAGATTCCCCATTTACATGAACAAATTGTAATCTATTAGACAAATATGATTCAAACCACCGCAGCGCAGTGCCTTTAATACCTATGGCATGCTCTAATCTCTGTAATAAAATTTTATGGTCAACAGTATCAAAAGCAGCACTGAGGTCTAACAGAACAAGCACAGAGATGAGTCCACTGTCCGAGGCCATAAGAAGATCATTTGTAACCTTCACTAATGCTGTTTCTGTACTATGATGAATTCTAAAACCTGACAAACTCTTCAAATAGACCATTCCTCTGCAGATGATCAGTTAGCTGTTTTACAACTACCCTTTCAAGAATTTTTGAGAGAAAAGGAAGGTTGGAGATTGGCCTATAATTAGCTAAGATAGCTGGGTCAAGTGATGGCTTTTTAAGTAATGGTTTAATTACTGCCACCTTAAAAGCCTGTGGTACATAGCCAACTAATAAAGATAGATTGATCATATTTAAGATCGAAGCATTAAATAATGGTAGGGCTTCCTTGAGCAGCCTGGTAGGAATGGGGTCTAATAAACATGTTGATGGTTTGGATGAAGTAACTAATGAAAATAACTCGGACAGAACAATCGGAGAGAAAGAGTCTAACCAAATACCGGCATCACTGAAAGCAGCCAAAGATAACGATACATCTTTGGGATGGTTATGAGTAATTTTTTTTTCTAATAGTTAAAATTTTGTTAGCAAAGAAAGTCATGAAGTCATTACTAGTTAAAGTTAATGGAATACTCAGCTCAATAGAGCTCTGACTCTTTGTCAGCCTGGCTACAGTGCTGAAAAGAAACCTGGGGTTGTTCTTATTTTCTTCAATTAGTGATGAGTAGAAAGATGTCCTAGCTTTACGGAGGGCTTTTTTATAGAGCAACAGACTCTTTTTCCAGGCTAAGTGAAGATCTTCTAAATTAGTGAGATGCCATTTCCTCTCCAACTTACGGGTTATCTGCTTTAAGCTACGAGTTTGTGAGTTATACCACGGAGTCAGGCTCTTCTGATTTAAAGCTCTCTTTTTCAGAGGAGCTACAGCATCCAAAGTTGTCTTCAATGAGGATGTAAAACTATTGACGAGATACTCTATCTCACTTACAGAGTTTAGGTAGCTACTTTGCACTGTGTTGGTATATGGCATTAGAGAACATAAAGAAGGAATCATATCCTTAAACCTAGTTACAGCGCTTTCTGAAAGACTTCTAGTGTAATGAAACTTATTCCCTACTGTTGGGTAGTCCATCAGAGTAAATGTAAATGTTATTAAGAAATGATCAGACAGAAGGGAGTTTTCAGGGAATACTGTTAAGTCTTCTATTTCCATACCATAAGTCAGAACAAGATCTAAGATATGATTAAGTGGTGGGTGGACTCATTTACATTTTGAGCAAAGCCAATAGAGTCTAATAATAGATTAAATGCAGTGTTGAGGCTGTCATTCTCAGCATCTGTGTGGATGTTAAAATTGCCCACTATAATTATCTTATCTGAGCTAAGCACTAAGTCAGACAAAAGGTCTGAAAATTCACAGAGAAACTCACAGTAACGACCAGGTGAACGATAGATAATAACAAATAAAACTGGTTTTTGGGACTTCCAATTTGGATGGACAAGACTAAGAGTCAAGCTTTCAAATGAATTAAAGCTCTGTCTGGGTTTTTGATTAATTAATAAGCTGGAATGGAAGATTGCTGCTAATCCTCCGCCTCGGCCCGTGCTACGAGCATTCTGACAGTTAATGTGACTCGGGGGTGTTGACTCATTTAAACTAACATATTCATCCTGCTGTAACCAGGTTTCTGTGAGGCAGAATAAATCAATATGTTGATCAATTATTATATTATTTACTAACAGGGACTTAGAAGAGAGAGACCTAATGTTTAATAGACCACATTTAACTGTTTTAGTCTGTGGTGCAGTTGAAGGTGCTATATTAGTTTTTCTTTTTGAATTTTTATGCTTAAATAGATTTTTACTGGTTATTGGTGGTCTGGGAGCAGGCACCGTCTCTACGGGGATGGGGTAATGAGGGGATGGCAGGGGGAGAGAAGCTGCAGAGAGGTGTGTAAGACTACAACTCTGCTTCCTGGTCCCAGCCCTGGATAGTCACGGTTTGGAGGATTTAAGAGAATTGGCCAGATTTCTAGAAATGAGAGCTGCGCCATCCAAAGTGGGATGGAGCAGCAAATGGCCACAAAATCTGTAATCTCTGTCAGTCGAGTCAGGCCCCATCACACTGGAACATGAATGCTGTATGACTCACACGAATTAGAAAAACAAATAGAATTCGAGCTGCATTCGTACGGGACAGACATTCGTACAGTCGTGTACAAATGTTGTACAAATACCCAGAGTGTGGTACAAAGCCGGCTCAAATGAGTCGCGCAATTCAGAGTGCAGCAGCCCCCGAATCCAGGTCGACTATCCAGAGTGCAGGTCGAATGTGGACATAAACCTTCCCCCAAGAAAAAAATAAAAACAGAATAAAATAAAAAAGACAAAGAATAAAAACAACACAGCGCGAAACCCCACAATGCAGGTGTGCCGACCGAACGGTCCCCCCTAAAAATCAGTCCACCTTGCCTCCACTGTGCATACGTCATTTGGGACCACAGCACCACATCTGAGTCTGATTCGCTACACCCAAAGGGATCAAAAGGAATAATGTGATTATTAATGATCAGATGACAAAGTAAAACCTCTTAAATCATTCTAAAGGCAGTTTTAAGCAGAAATGAGGTGATAAGCGGTAAGTCGCTACTGATGCTTTGAAATCACGTATGCACAGCGCTCTGATCACTTCCTCTGTCTTTTATTATGAAATAATGCTGAATTTATGTGGAAATGTTTGTTGTACAAAACCTTGTCGCTGAGATCGATGATGACTGGAGGCAGTTTGAAGCAGAAACGAGGCGATAATCGGCGTATCACTGCTGACGCTCAGAAATAATGCTGCTGTGGTCCAAAATGATGCATGCGCAGTGAAGGAAGGGCGGACCGATTTTTAGAGGGGACCATTCGGTTGTCAAAACCAGCATAATGCAGCAGGAATACGCAGAATGCTCCTCTAATGCTGTATGTGCCACACAAGGTCTGGGTGGGGTGGCGTGTTTGAGGAGTGCGGCAGGTGGAGCGCTGTGGTCCACTCATTTGAAGACCTGCCGTGTCACACTGCTGCGTGTCCTGCTCGCATCATATTAAAGATACTGAAGACTGCTCTTAGCCCACCTGTGGCATTGAGCAGAGACAGAGGAAGACGATTCAACAGCACGACAGTAGGGTGTCTGTTCTCTACATTCATGCTGGCTGTGCAAATTTGCCATTTGTGCCATATTTTCCTAAGCGGCAGATGACTGCTGTCCGAGGAATTCGAATGCAGTTCGACTGCAGGTTGAATTGCACGAATGTCATGTGAATGTCCATTTGTTTGTGCTCATTCATGCTCTAGTGTGACGGGGTATGAAGGACACTATACTACATTAACACTCTGAAATATGAAAGAAATTTGATCTTTTTTGACAGAGTTTTGAATTATTGAAAAATTGATCAATGTTAAAAATCAGGATTTTTTCAGTTTTCCAAGATTTTTCCTGGCTTTGACCTTTGACCTAGAAAATGTAATCAGATCTATCAGGATATGGATCTTCGGTATGAAAAGTTGTGGCCTTCGAGCTGTTTAAAGAAAAACAAATGGGCGAAAAAATAACCTCCTCCAACAAATCATCAATGCTCTTCAAAACACATTTCAGTGTTTGGTGTCATTCTGATATTTTCCAGATAATGTTTTACAGTGTATTTTAAACATTTATAAAACATCAGTCAGAGAACTTTCTCTTCACACGTTCATGGACATTTTCAGACTGAAAGCAGAAACTCACCGTCTGTGACTCTGATCAGAAAGTCGTCTTTTCCATCTGAGATCCACCTTTCCAGTTCACACCTGTAACGTCCTTCATCAGATTTTGTCAGATGTTTGATGGTCACATTCAGAATGTCGTATTTTAGAAAGTCCCGTTTTATAAAAGTGAGCTTGTATTTGTTGT
This sequence comes from Thalassophryne amazonica, assembly GCF_902500255.1. Lineage (NCBI taxonomy): Eukaryota > Metazoa > Chordata > Actinopteri > Batrachoidiformes > Batrachoididae > Thalassophryne > Thalassophryne amazonica. The sequence continues at coordinate 16,949,638 of NC_047108.1, forward strand.
TCTCAGCAGAGTCACTGTCAGTTTGAAGAAGAATGTTGTTGTTGTTATCACATGTTTCTCTGCAGAACATCCTGCGTCCAGACCAATAGAATCTGCATCTAACTGTGATATCTTCTCCTTCTCTTCCAGAATGGACCTCTTGTGCAGTGATGATGTCACTGTGTTGACCGCACAGAGCTGCTGAACAGATCAACAATCAATAGTTAGGATGAGAACGTTCTCTGATCACTAACAAACAAACATTTATTGATCAAACATTTATCACGTTTTGACCTTTAAGGTTTAATTTTTGCTTCGTTTGGATCAAACTCAGAATTCTGAACTTTATGACGTCTGAAGCTTCAGTTGAAACGACACTTTTACCCTCCGCGGTGTCGTGGACGTGGTGACACGCGGCACCAGACTTGACTTTATAAATATTGTCCATTGGTGAATAAATCAACTGAAGGTGTGAGTGAGAGAGTGAATGTGCTTCATTTCTTCATCTGCTGTTTGATTTGATTTATTTTAGACGATAAAAGCACACACACACACATATTATATATATATCTTGCAAAAGTATTCAGCCCCTTGGTATTTTACACATTTTAATTTGTTTATGCCATTTCAAATACAAAAAGTAAATCGGGCTTCTAAATATAAAAGCCAAGGTGATGGGTTGCATAAGTAATCGGCCCCTTTGATATGATACCTGTAAATAATCAGTTTAATTGCCAGTTTTCTTCAGACAAGTCAGGGGATGGATACAGGAACATTTCCAAGTCCCAGTTATTCAGCTTCATGATTAAGTGGCACAGAGGAAGATTTTCTTTCACCAAAACATCAAATCTAGGCTTGCATCTCAGATGTACCTTCTGGCAAATTGTAGCTGAACTTTCACTGTCTTCTTTTCAATAAAAAATCCTCCTCTGTACCACCTCATCATGAAGCTGTATAATGGGAGATATAAAATGCAAAACACACACAATGTACAATGTCAAATCACAGCCACAGAAGCCTGTAACTTCTTCTGGGTTGTCTGGGTGTCTTGGTGGCTTTCCCCACTCTTCTTCTTGCACAGTCACTCAGTTTTTGAAAACTGTCTACTCCACACAGATTTACCACAGAGTGCCACACTGTTTGTTTTTCTTCATAACTGATGTAAATATGTCCGAGACATATTCAGTGAGTTGGAAATGTTCATGTATCCATCCGCTGACTCATCGAAAGAAAACTGGCAATAAAACTGATTATTTACAGGTATTATACCAAAAGGGCCGATTACTTATGCAACCCATCATCTTGGCTTTCATATTTTTAATTAATTTATATAAAGTTGTAGAGATTTACTTTCAGTTTGAGTCTAAGGAAGATAATTTTAGAAATTAGTATATTTAGAAGCCTGATTTACTTTTTGTATTTGAAATGCCATAAATAAATTAAAATGCTTTAAATACCAAAGGGCTGAATACTTTTGCCATCCACTGTATGTGTGTATGTATGTATGTATACATATATATATATCACAGCACTTTTGTTTTTGCTCCCATTTTTCATGAAAATTCTTTGGTTCTGCAAATTGATTGTTGCAGCAGCTGTCCGGGTGGCTGGTCTTAGACCATCTTGGAGGTGAACATGCTGGATGTGGAGGTCCTGGGCTGGTGTGATTACACGTGATCTGCGGTTGTGAGGCTGGTTGGATGTACTGTCAAATTCTCTGAAATGCATTTGGAGACAGTTTATTGTAGAGAAATGAACATTCAATTCATGGGCAACAGCTCTGGTGGACATTCCTGCAGTCAGCAGGCCAATTGTACGCGCCCTCAAAATGTGCAACATCTGTGGCATTGTGCTGTGTGATAAAACTGCACATTTCAAAGTGGCCTCTTATTGTGGCCAGCCTAAGGCACACCTGTGCAGTCATCATGCTGTCTCATCAGCATCTTGATATGCCACACCTGTGAGGCGGGATGGATTATCTCAGCAAAGGAGAAGAGCTCACTAACACAGATTTAGACAGATTTGTGAACAATATTTGAGAGAAACAGGTTTTTTGTGTATACAGAAAATGTTTTCGATCTTTGAGTTCAGCTCATGTAAAATGGGAACAAAAACAAAAGTGTTGCATTTATATTTTTGTTAAGTGTATATACCTACTACTTTCGTAGTTGTGGCTATGGAGAGTTGCTAATTGGCAGGAGAAGGGGTGAAGCGATTTAAGGCGATTGACGCAGTTTCAAAACCATCACCCTGCCGAGCTAACGGTAGCCCCTAATATTACCACACCCTCAGGTTCTGACCTCCCCCGTAGTCTGTGGGTAACTTTAAATTGTCTCAGAGCCGGAGTGGGTCGTTTTGGTGCAGATATGCACCAATGGGTGTTGAAACCAACAGCTTCATGTGAGTGCGGAGTGGAGGCCCAGACCACTGCTCACATACTGGGTGAATGTAAGATCCTTTACCTTCCCCCCACCAATCACGACCTTACAACCATAGATGACGATATGGAGAGATGGCTTCAATACCTGCCCAACATTGTTGGATGAGCTTTACAACACTCATACGCAAGAAGAAGAAGAGCCTATGACTTTATTCGGTATACCTTGCCAGTACTGGGATGGACCCTTGGACCCACTTTTGCCGTTAGAACTCCCTTAATTCTTGATGGCATAGTTTCTGAAATATTCAGATCAGCCCATCTGGCACCAACAACCATGCCACATTCAAGTTCACTTAAATCCCCTTTCTTCCCCACTCTAATGCTCGGTTTCAACTTCAGCAAGTTGTCTTCACCATGTCTAGATGCCTAAATGCACTGAGTTGTTGCCATGAGATTGGCTGATTAGTTATTTGTGCTCAGAAGCAATTAAACAAGGGCACCTAATAAAGTGGCTGATGTGTGTGTGTGTGTGTGTGTGTGTGTGTGTGTGTGTGTGTGTGTGTGTGTGTGTGTGTGTGTGTGTGTGTGTGTGTGTGTGTGTGTGTGTGTGTGTGTGTGTGTGTGTGTGTGTTTTGACTTCGGCAGATCAATCATTTCCATCTCATCCTGTCCTCTGTATCTTCCTCTGTGTCACCAACCACCTGCATGTCCTCCATCAGCACATCCATAAACCTCCTCTTTGTCCACCTCTTCTTCTCCTGCCTGGTGGCACATGGACATTTTCAGACTGAAAGCAGAAACTCATCGTCTGTGCTCCATCCTCAGCATCCCCAAGTTTTTAAACTCATCTACGAGGTTTGTCAATAAAGTATAGGTCCTTTTTATTTTTTTTCAAAAACTATATGGATTTCATTCATATGTTTTTACGTCAGACATGCTTGAACCCTCGTGCGCATGCGTGAGTTTTTCCATGCCTGTCGGTGACGTCATTCGCCTGTGAGCACTCCTTGTGGGAGGAGTCGTCCAGCCCCTCGTCGGAATTCCTTTGTCTGAGAAGTTGCTGAGAGACTGGCGCTTTGTTTGATCAAAATTTTTTTCTAAACCTGTGAGACACATCGAAGTGGACACGGTTCGAAAAATTAAGCTGGTTTTCGGTGAAAATTTTAACGGCTAATGAGAGATTTTGAGGTGATACTGTCGCTTTAAGGACTTCCCACGGTGCGAGATGTCGCACAGCACTCCCAGGCGCCATCGTCAGCCTGTTTCAAGCTGAAAACCTCCACATTTCAGGCTCTATTGATCCAGGACGTCGTGAGAGAACAGAGAAGTTTCAGAAGAAGTCGGTTTCAGCATTTTATCCGGATATTCCACTGTTAAAGGAGATTTTTTTAATGAAAGACGTGCGGACGGATTGCAGCGTCGGCTCGCAGCCGCTGCGACGCTCCGCCACAGGAAAAACACCTCTGTTGGAAGCCTTAAGGACAAGTTGGAACATGTCCAGCTGTTAAACAATTTCTCATATACTCACTCCACTGAAAGCCATCAAAAGCCGCCTGGATTTTACAAATGGTTATCAACACGGAGGTGTTTTTCCTGTGCCGCCGCACTGCGCCAGCTGCGTCCCGACGCTGCAATCCGTTCGCACGTCTTTCATTAAAAAAATCTCCATTAACAGTGGAATATCCGGATAAAATGCTGACGACGGTGCCTGGGAGTGCTGTGCGACGTCTCGCACCGTGGGAAGTCCTTAAAGCAACAGTATCACCTCAAAATCTCTCATCAGCCGTTAAAATTTTCACCGAAAACCAGCTTAATTTTTCGAACCGTGTCCACTTCGATGTGTCTCACAGGTTTAGAAAAAATTTTGATCAAACAAAGCGCCAGTCTCTCAGCAACTTCTCAGACAAAGGAATTCCGACAAGGGGCTGGACGACTCCTCCCACAAGGAGTGCTCACAGGCGAATGACGTCACCGACAGGCGTGGAAAAACTCACGCAAGCGCACGAGGGTTCAAGCATGTCTGACGTAAAAACATATGAATGAAATCCATATAGTTTTTGAAAAAATAAAAAGGACCTATACTTTATTGACAGCCCTCGTACTTTCACTATTTCTACTCCTTGTAACTGCACTATTCCACTCAGCTCCCTCCTATTCACACACATGGACTCAGTCTGTCTCCAACTGACTTTCATTCTCCTGCTTTACAGAGCATATCTCCACCTCTCCAGGCTAGACTCAACCTGCTCTCTACTCTCACTACAGATCACAATGTCATCTGCAAACATCATAGTCCATGGAGACTCCTGTCTGATCTCATCCATCAACCTGTCCATCACCATTGAGAACAAGAAAGAACTCAGAGCTGATCCTTGGTGTAATCCCACCTCCACCTTGAATGAGTCTGTCATTCCTACGGTGCATCTCATCACTGTCAGACAGTAGCACAGGCAAGTAACTGTCTTCTGAGCACTGCTGCTTGCCACACCTCCAATGGTGCAATGGCAGGATGTGTGCATGTGTTCGCTATGCACAGCCACAGTAATTAACCAATCAACATCAAACTTGGTATGGTGACTGGGGGAACCAAGGGGGAGGTCACTGGGGCCCTTAGATTGAAACACACACACACACACGTTCAGTCTTATACAACCCCTGGCAAAAATTATGGAATCACCGGCCTCGGAGGATGTTCATTCAGTTGTTTAATTTTGCAGAAAAAAAGCAGATCACAGACATGACACAAAACTAAAGTAATTTCAAATGGCAACTTTCTGGCTTTAAGAAACACTATAAGAAATCAAGAAAAAAAGATTGTGGCAGTCAGTAACGGTTACTTTTTTAGACCAAGCAGAGGAAAAAAATATGGAATCACTCAATTCTGAGGAAAAAATTATGGAATCACCCTGTAAATTTTCATCCCCAAAACTAACACCTGCATCAGATCACATCTGCTCGTTGATATTGACTCTATGCCATGACATTGACCCTATGTGTCTTTTTGCAAGGAATGTTTTCACAGTTTTTGCTCTATGGCAAGATGCATTATCATCTTGAAAAATGATTTCATCATCCCCAAACATCCTTTCAGTTGTCCAAAATATCAACGTAAACTTTTTATTTATTGATGATGTAATGACAGCCATCTCCCCAGTGCCTTTACCACTTATCACTCAATTCTGAGAAAAAAATTATGGAATCATCCTGTAAATTTTCATCCCCAAAACTAACACCTGCATCATATCAGATCTACTCATTAGTCTGCATCTAAAAAGGAGTGATCACACCTTGGAGAGCTGTTGCACCAAGTGGACTGACATGAATCATGGCTCCAACACGAGAGATGTCAATTGAAACAAAGGAGAGGATTATCAAACTCTTAAGAGAGTAAATCATCATGCAATGTTGCAAAAGATGTTGGTTGTTCACAGTCAGCTGTGTCTAAACTCTGGACCAAATACAAACAAGATGGGAAGGTTGTTAAAGGCAAACATACTGGTAGACCAAGGAAGACATCAAAACGTCAAGACAGAAAACTTAAAGCAATATGTCTCAAAAATCGAAAAATGTACAACAAAACAAATGAGGAACGAATGGGAGGAAACTGGAGTCAACGTCTGTGACCGAACTGTAAGAAACCGCCTAAAGGAAATGTGATTTACATACAGAAAAGCTAAACGAAAGGCATCATTAACACCTAAACAGAAAAAAACAAGGTTACAATGGGCTAAGGAAAAGCAATTGTGGACTGTGGATGACTGGATGAAAGTCATATTCAGTGATGAATCTCGAATCTGCATTGGGCAAGGTGATGATGCTGGAACTTTTGTTTGGTGCCTTTCCAATGAGATTTATAAAGATGACTGCCTGAAGAGAACATGTAAATTTCCACAGTCATTGATGATATGGGGCTGCATGTCAGGTAAAGGCACTGGGGAGATGGCTGTCATTACATCATCAATAAATGCACAAGTTTATGTTGATATTTTGGACAATTGAAAGGATGTTTGGGGATGATGAAATCATTTTTCAAGATGATAATGCATCTTGCCATAGAGCAAAAACTGCAAAAACATTCCTTGCAAAAAGACACATAGGGTCAATGTCATGGCATAGGGTCAATGTCAATGAGCAGATCTGATTTGATGCAGGTGTTAATTTGGGGGATGAAAATTTACAGGGTGATTCCATAATTTTTTCCTCAGAATTGAGTGATTCCATATTTTTTTCCTCTGCTTGGTCTAAAAAAGTAACCGTTACTGACTGCCACAATCTTTTTTTCTTGATTTCTTATAGTGTTTCTTAAAGCCAGAAAGTTGCCATTTGAAATGACTTTAGTTTTGTGTCATGTCTGTGATCTGCTTTTTTTCTACAAAATTAAACAACTGAATGAACATCCTCTGAGGCCGGTGATTCCATAATTTTTGCCAGGGGTTGTATATTAGATCATAACCCGCTCACATGGTACTCAGGTCAGGTAGCAGCATCACACTTTACTTACTATGTAGTCACAGCTGGTGAGGGTGGACTTTAATTAGAATCCGAACAGGCCAGCGCGCATCGCGTACAAGTTAATGCGTGCGTTTTTCCAGTTAAAATGGAGCTGCTGTGTGCGGCTGCCAGAGTGTTGCAGTGATATGACCTGCTGTCACCTTTTTATCATCATTCACTTGAGTCTCATGAATGTCACAAATTGCTCTTTGAAAATTAATGATGACAACATACACACAATGCAACGCAACTTACTACACCTTAAATAAAGGGATATGAAATATACAATGACATGGACAAATTCTTCACTATTACCCGTGTGTAGTGTCAGGTTTGACCTTGCCTAGACATACAAGAAAGAACTCAGACAGAGAGTTGAGATGTCTTTAGTGAGCTTTGCAAAGGGGAGACACTCACACACAAGACACAGAAAGGGGAGACTATCTGCACTTCTCCAACTGTGTCATTCTGTGCGAGGCCCTTTTATTGAGTAAAAAAACAAAGATAAGGGTGGGGGGATACATGAGTTCACAGTTACAACATGTGCAATTAGTCATGCGCAGATACATTTGCAATCAACTGAATCATTCCAATCTTAGGTACTGAGTGAGCGGTTTTGCTGAAGCTTGCTAAATGTCAAACGGTAAACAGGCTGACTTGGCTCCTGCAGCTGTGCTATCTATCTGGGAATATCTGAGAGAAACAGTTTGCAGAATTTAAAAGAGCAGATGTAATAATAAGATAATAAATGAATCATGTTTGTACAGTACATTTTATCTAACATGTAGAACAAATAACTCAGCTAACTTATATATATATATATATATATATATATATATATATATATATATATATATATAATCGTATATCATAGAATACTATTGCAGAAAATAACACTAACAAAGCTTCCAAAGTAGGTCCCTAATTACATTGTGGTCCTTGAACCCGAACAAGAGATGAACAGGAAGAATTCAAATAAAAGTAACAGTAAAATTGATCCTGCTAAAAGTGACCAGAGTGAAAATACAATGACCTAAATACATAAAAATCAATAAAACAAAGTTAACAAGATCATAAATTTGAAAATTACTTGTACTAACAAGCAACAAAATATAAAAAAGATTAATTGTATAAATTGATGTCTTTGTTATGACCATCTTCAACAAAACTACAAAACTAGAGAATAATGTTATTTTCACACTCATTTACAGTTATTCATGCCCCGCCCGTTTTGTAACTTTGTGTCCAGTGAACGTTAAATTGTTTTAAAAATAGTTAAATGTAATATTTCTCTGTGATTTTGACTCAGTTTCCTTCCGGCTTGCTTTCATGAACTGTTCATCATTTCTCAGCAACACAGAAATAACTAGTTGCTATAGCAACAGTTATGTTGTGTGGGCAGCTGAAGAGGCGGTACTGCTGGCCCACCACCAGAGGGCGCCCTGCCTGAAGTGTGGGCTTCGGGCACGAGAGGGCGCCGGAACAACTGGGAGTGACAGCTGTCCCTCATCAACAGCACCAGCTGTCACTCATCTTCTCTACAATCACTTCGCCGGACAGCATCTTCACCTCACTGCCGAGAAATCGTCTACCATTAAGGTAAACAGCTCAGGCTGGGAAAGACACAACAGTTGTATGTCTTTACTTCTGTGTGTGTGTGTAACGTTGATTTTGCAGACGCACATGATTATACGAGAGGAATAGTCGTGTGTTGGGGAGTTGGCGTACTCCGCTCCTCGGATTGGTGACTATTTAAGTATAACAGCAGTATCTGCATGTATCTCTGGACTGTAGTGATTAAGAGGTGGAGGTGTTTCCCACCCTCTTCAGACTGTTTGCTGGGTGTTCAAGCACCCACCATCACTTGTCTGTTCTCTCTGCCAGCAGTACCCGATCTGACAGCCGGAGGCAGTGTCCACCTGGGGACTCTACGCTTGGTGGCTCCGGGGCGCTCCAGATCCGTTGGTGGTGGAAAGCGTGTGGGGATCCGGCTCTTCTCTGGACAGGTGTCTTCTATCCTCGAGCCTGCCCACACGTCACCTTGATTAATTGACTGCTGTACCAAATTGTGTTGTCTGTTGTTTCTGTTGTGCACATTCACAAAATTAAATTGTTGGAGTTTGACTTATTCCATTGTCCATTCACTTGCGCCCCCTGTTGTGGGTCCGTGTCCATACACTTTCACAACAGGATTTCTCGGCCAGCGTCATGGATCCCGAGGGGCGTCAACCATCGAGTGAACCACCAATGGAAACGCAGGGTGCACAGGCATCGGCAGGAGGCGTGTTAGGTGAGCTACAGCAAATCTTAACCGCCTTCACTGCTCGGTTGGACTTGGTGACAGAGCAGAATGTTATTCTCAATCGGAGGATGGAGGCTCTCACCGCCCAGGTGGAAGCGCGCCCGCAGGGCGCTGCTGCAGCACCTCCTCCTGCTGACCGAGCACTGGATACAGACATTCCAGTGGTGGTTCAACGATCCCCCCCCCCATCCCCTGAAGCATATATAAGCCCCCCGGAACCGTACGGAGGCTGTGTCAAGACGTGCGCTGACTTCTTAATGCAGTGCTCGCTCGTCTTTGCACAGCGTCCCGTCATGTACGCGTCCAATGCTAGCCGGGTAGCTTATGTCATTAACTTGCTTCGAGGAGAGGCACGCGCCTGGGCTACGGCACTCTGGGAGCAAAATTCACAGCTCCTGACCACATACACTGGGTTTGTAAGGGAGTTTAAACAGGTGTTTGATCATCCCAATAGAGGCAAGACCGCTTCAAACGTGCTGCTGTCAATGAGACAGGGGCGTCGGAGTGCAGCCGCTTATGCAGTCGACTTCTACATCGCGGCTGCGAGGTCCGGCTGGAATAACGTTGCACTCCGCGCCGCCTTCGTAAACGGACTGTCTCCAGTCCTGAAGGAGCACTTGCTGGCTAAGGATGAGCCGTGGGATTTTGACGGGCTTGTCGACCTGGTCATACGGTTAGACAACCGGTTGGAAGAACATCGTCGGGAGCGAGGCGAAGGACATGGCCGGGCGCGAACCGTCCCTCTCCCTTCCGGGTCCGAAAGGGTGCCGCCGTCCCCACGCTCCACAGCCGGAGAGCTCCGTGTGGCAACAGCTCCCCCTGCTGACGAAGCTATGGACACGAGCAGGGCCAAAGTTAAGTCTAATGACAGACAACGGAGGCTGGCCCGCAATGTTTTTACTGTGGCTCATGTGAGCATATACAGAAACACTGCCCCAAACGGTTAAACTACAACGCCCGCCCTTAGAGACTGGGCTAAGGGTGGGCCATAACATTCACGAGAAAAAATCCCGCAAATCTGCACGCATCCCATTGACGATCCTGAGTGGGGATCTAACCGTTCACGCCCCAGCACTGGTGGACATGTGGTCGGAGGGGAATCTGCTGGATAGCAGATGGGCTAGGGAGGTTGGGCTCCCTCTAGTGGCTCTCCCTTCTCCATTGAAGGTAAGGGCACTAGATGGCACCCTTCTCCCATTAATCACACACCAGACACAGCCTGTGACATTGGTTGTGTCTGGGAATCATAGGGAGGAGATCGTGTTTTTTGTAACACCTTCTACCTCCCGAGTGATTTTGGGTTTTCCATGGATTGTGAAGCACAATCCCCGGATAGATTGGCCGTCTGGGGTTGTGACGCAGTGGAGCGAAACCTGCCACCGGGAATGTTTAGGATCCTCTGTTCCACCCGGTGTGACAGCTAATGAGGAGGTCAAAGTCCCCCCCAATCTGACGGCGGTGCCTGAGGAGTACCACGATCTTGCTGACATCTTCAGCAAAGATCTGCCAATCACTCTTCCCCTGCACCGGCCATACGATTGCGCCATTGATTTGATCCCGGGCGTTGAGTACCCGTCCAGCAGGCTGTACAACCTCTCACGTCCAGAGCGTGAATCAATGGAGACCTACATCCGGGACTCTTTAGCTGCCGGATTGATCCGGAACTCCACCTCCCCGATGGGTGCAGGTTGCTTTTTTGTGGGCAAGAAAGACGACGGACTCCGTCCATGCATCGATTACAGAGGGCTGAACGAAATTACGGTTCGCAACGGTTACCCGTTACCTCTGTTGGATTCGGTGTTCACGCCCTTGCATGGAGCCCAAATATTTACAAAATTGGATCTTAGGAATGCGTACCACCTGGTTCGGATCCGGAAGGGAGACGAGTGGAAGACGGCATTTAACACCCCGTTAGGTCATTTTGAGTACCTGGTCATCCCGTTCGGCCTCACCAATGCGCCCGCGACGTTCCAAGCATTGGTTAATGACGTCTTGTGGGTCAGGTCCTACAGCGGTTGTTGGAGAACTGGCTGTTTGTGAAGGGCGAGAAGTGCGAGTTCCACCGCACTTCTATGTCCTTCTTGGGGTTCATAATCTCCTCCAACTCTGTTGCCCCTGATCTGGCCAAGGTTGCGGCGGTGAGAGATTGGCCCCAGCCAACAAGCCGTAGGAAACTACAACAGTTCCTCGGCTTCGCAAATTTCTACCAGAGGTTCATTAAGGGTTACAGTCAGGTAGTTAGCCCCCTGACGGCCCTTACCTCCACTAAAGTCCCCTTCACCTGGTCGGATTGGTGCGACGCCGCGTTTAAGGAGTTGAAACGCCGGTTCTCGACTGCACCAGTTCTGGTGCAGCCCGATCCCAATCGCCAATTTGTTGTTGAAGTGGATGCCTCTGACTCAGAGATAGGAGCTGTGCTGTCCCAGAGCA